>NW_019943360.1:289091-302797 GCF_002910315.2 Salvelinus sp. IW2-2015 | reverse complement strand
GTATTTTTACAATCGTAGCTATTTTAATGCATACTATCGCTTATATTCGTGCTTTGTTGTATGGTGTAAGACGTCTGTGAAGTTGTGAAATAGTGTTTACGTGATGCAGGCTACAGTTCAGTAACTTTAACATGCTACTGTACAGTAGTTTATTTTCGGTTCCAGTTTATAACAGTTTTATTCAACATGTATCAGTCATGGATTAGCTAATACATGTATTATGTTATCTAGTTTAATGGTGTGATAATCGGGATATTTGCCTTGCATTTCAATCTACACATGAATATGGTTCTGCAATGTATTGCAATGTTAGGTAGGCTACTCAATTCCCTTGGCATTCTGCAAGCATGAATATTTACAATAATGGAAGATATGCATTGTGTTAATCTTACTATTTGTCCATGTATTGAATGTACACAGCTTTCCATAAATGCAGTGTGGACTTTTTACAGATGAACCCCTTCCATTATGACACTCCTTCCTGTATCTGTCATAAAGGCCTATGCATTCTTTGTCCTTTAGTTACACAACTAAATCTAGATCTGTCACTACCTTTCATGCTGTAGATCTGCTGTCATGGTGCTGAGAATGCTTAGTACTGTATCTGTCACTTATGTATTCTCTGTATGTATTAGGTATGAACCCTTGGACATACAGGTACCTCCAGCGCTCCCTCCTGCCTCACGTTCGGCCCCTGTCCCTGGTGATCTACCCCAGACCCCCTGTACCACCCCAGGCTTCTGAACTTGCCCCAGTGGGGTGAAGACCAGAAGAGGGTGATGTCCTTCCTGCCTCTCTCTCTCTCTCCCTTAAATGCAGCTGGTGATTCCAGAGAGCCGGCGGGCATCTCTCAACAAGAAGCAGCAGTGGATTGACCGGATGCTGTTACCAGGAGCCTCCTACAGAGCTCACAGTTCATCACTGTCCTTTCCCTGGTGGGGTGAAGACCAGAAAGAGGTGTCCTTCCTGCCTCAGAATGTGCTGGGGTGAGTTTTTCCATAATAAATGAGCAGCTTAGAAATTGTAATTTTAATATTTTCTTCTCTCATGATCTATCAATGCCTCAGGATGCCACTGGGTAAACATTATCTAACTGATAACTTTTCTGTGATGATATGTGGAAAAGATGTGTCTGAAGTAAACAGAGGAACTGGTCTAGAGTAGTCCTGTCTGGATAATTAGTGGTCAAGACTGGACAAGGAGGGTTGGATAAACTCCTCTGTATGAAGATGAGTCCTGTCTGGTATAATTAGTGTCAAGACTGGACAAGGAGGGTTGGATAAACTCCTCTGTATGAAGATGAGTCCTGTCTGGTATAATTAGTGTCAAGACTGACAAGGAGGGTTGGATAAACTCCTCTGTATGTGGAACAGGTGTGACTATTTATCATGTGTAACAATCAACATCCCTATTGGCTGTGTGTTCCACATTCTTCAGTAGAACCATAAGCATCAGGAGGTGAGTCACATTTTATTTGTTACAGCAGTTTCCACGGAAGAATACAGAGGAGTTTTTGCAAATCAACCCTTTCTGTTTTGACACATGAAGGAGGAGTCTCTGAAAACCTATTTAAAGCAGTCTGTCCTGACTCAGCTCACAGTCTCCAGTCTACCAACTGGTCTCTGTAATAACTATTCAAATCAGTCTGTCCTGACTCAGATCAATAGTCTGCAGTCTCTACCAATTATTGAAAATGCAGACAAGTGGCCGCTGATTGTACCGGTAGTTACCGATACCAAACCAATGCTACGGGTATCATAGGTAGATGACTGCAGAGATAGAACTGTATAATGTTTTCAATTCACTTTTCCATTCTTCTTACAACTTCACAGATGTAGCAATAAGATTACAATCCATTTCATCCAACCTTATAAAAGATACTTCCTCTGTAACTCTCCTTGTGGTTTAAACAATGATCCGATGARGGGAAAGTGTCTTCTTCTTCGGTGGAGTTTAACGGCGGTTGACATCCAATGTTAAGGTGCATTACCGCCACCAGCTGGACGAGGTATTCAATAAGAAACGTAAACAAAATATTCCCGATAAGAGGTAGAACGATATCATATAAAATAAAACAAGTCAACTAAAAAAAACATCATAAGTCTTCAATCACAGTCCAGTCCAAAATACATCCCTACACCGGCTCAGGGGCCTGTGATGGGGCTACATTCACCGACAGGATTTCTTGCACCGAGGAAATCAGGAAGACCCCCAAAAACGTTCAGCTGCATTCACAATGATTCCAATGTTCTTAGACTTCTTCTCTGCTTGTGTTGTACAGTTTATGACCATTGTATTATTTATGCCATTTCCCACCTGGACAAAATGAACACCTGTGTGATAATGCTGTTTGTTGACTACAGCTCGGCGTTCAACTCCATAGGGCCCTCAAAGATCATCAATAAGCTTAGGACCCTGGGATTAAACACCTCCCACCGCAACTGGATCCTGGACTTCCTGACGGGCTGCCCCCAGGTGGTAAGGGTAGGTAACAACACATCCGCCACGCTGATCCTCAACACGGGGCGCCTCAGGGGTGTGTGCTCAGTCACCTCCTGTTCACTCAATACTGCATGGCCAGGCACAACTCCAACCCCATCATTACGTTTGCTGATGACACAACAGTGGTAGGCCTGATCATCGACAACGATGAGACAGCCTATAGGGAGGAGGTCAGAGACCTGGCCGGGTGGTGCCAGGATAACAACCTCTCCCCCAACATGATCAAGACAAAGGAGATGATTGTGGACTATAGGAAAAGGAACACCGAGCCCGCCCCCATTCTCATCGACAGGGCTGTAGTGGAGCAGGTTGAGAGCTTCAAGTTCCTTGATGTTCACATCACCAACAAACTATCATGGTCCAAACACACCAAGACAGTCGTGAAGAGGGCAAGACAAAGCCTATTCCCCCTCAGGAGACTGAACATATTTGGCGTGGGTCCCCAGGTCCTCAAAATGTTCTACAGCTGCACCATCGAGAGCATCCTGACGGGTTGCATCACTGCCTGGTATGGCAACTGCTTGGCCTCCGACCGCAAGGCACAACAGAGGGATGTGTGTACGGTCCAGGTTTCCTGCCATCCAGGACCTCTATGCCAGACAGTGTCAGAGGAAGGCCCTACAAATTGTCAAAGACTCCAGCCACCCCAGTCATAGACTGTTCGTTCTGCTACCACACGGAAGCGGAACCGGAGCACCAAGTTAGGTCCAAGAGCTTCTAAACAGCTTCTACCCCAAGCCATAAGACTCCTGAACATCTAATCAAATAGCTACCCAGACTATTTGCTTGTCCCCTTCTATGCTGCTCTTGTTATTTACTGCTGCTCTTTAATTATTTTAATTAAATAAGGTAAATACATTTAATTTGTGCCTTTGCCTTTGATTTGATAGCCTTCACATGCCCCACAGGGCTCAAACTGTTTGAATCAATGTTGTTTTCCATTAACTTAGCTAGCCAACGTTGCCATGACATCGCCTAGAAGTGTGATCGGGGATTTCTATTGGACAGTTTCTATACATCTTTATACTTGTTAAGAGATGTCGCCACTAGATGGCGCTGCTGTTCTGTGTATCTGAGTGTGATACTATATAGTACTAGTGAGCCAAGTTAGGCATGACTTACTATGCGCTGAATGGAGCTGTATGCGTACTACAGAGTTATGCTGAAGTAAAGACTAACTAATCAACATTACCTTGCTCTTGTATAGAATAAACACCGTACAAAACAATACTAAACCATCTTTGGAATAACTGACAACTCAAAGAGGGCTTTCAATAATCACTATTTTTAGCTAAAATACATTTCTCGAATGTTGAATTGTCTCATATGGGAATCACTTGGCTAAATTTACAAGCCATACGTACAAAAAAACAGACTTTCAAATGCTTTATTACAGATATTTTATTCCTTCCAAGAAGAAGATTGATCACATTTAGAAAATATAGTTACAGTGATAAAACAAACAGAACCTGACATACCGATAAGGGAAATAAGGGAAACCTAGTCAGTTGAAGGAATTCATCCCAAATGTGTTTTCCACATCTAACCCAAGCCCTCTGAATCAGAGAGGTGGGGGGACGGCCTTAATCAACATCCACGGCACCCAGGGAACAGTTACTGTTGTTGGGGGTTAAATGCCTTGCTCAAGGGCAGAACGGCAGATGTTTCCACCTTGCCTTCTCAGGGACTAGAACAAGCAACCTATCAGTTACTGTCACAACGTTCTAACCTCTAGACTACCTACAGTATACAGGGGCAATATGCAGCTCAAACAATAACACATTGTCTCACCCCGTCACTGTTTGGGTTAACAGCTGAGGGATAAGGGCTGGAGAAATGTAAACACTCTCAAATTCATAGACAGAGCTTCTGATGCAATGACTGACAATCCATTATATCAAAATTATAGTTTTAACCATGTTTTGAGGGTATACAATGTTTGTTTACAACTAATACAGCTGTCTACTACAGCAGGTCAGGTCAGTAGTCTACTAAAGCAGGTCAGTAGTCTACTAAAGCAGGTCAGGTCAGTAGTCTACTAAAGCAGGTCAGGTCAGTAGTCTTCTAAAGCAGGTCAGTAGTCTACTAAAGCAGGTCAGTAGTCTACTAAAGCAGGTCAGGTCAGTAAGTCTACTAAAGCGGTCAGTCAGTAGTCTACTAAAGCAGTCAAGTCAGTAGTCTACTGTGCTGATAGTTCAGAAAGTATTGTCATTAATAGTGAATGTTGATCACAGCGTGAAACTCAGGTCAGACTAAACCAGTCCATTATTACCTGCTGACCTGATGATGTCACAGGTTCCTGGTGGTTATGTCACTACATCATCATCACCAGCACAGAAACAAATACAACAGGTAGGTAATAACCTTGACCCCAACAGAGACACAGTCATCATCATAGACACAATGATCACGTACATCCCGATCCTTGAGGAGAAGCGCTCTCGGAATATCACCTTTTGGACACTGATCGGGGGTTAGGGTAGTGGTAGGGTTAGTGGGTTAGTGGTAGGTTAGGGTTAGTGTAGGGTTAGGGTTAGTGGTAGGGTTAGGGTTAGTGGTAGGTTAGGGGTGGACTGGACACCCCCACCATAATGATGTTCAGCAAGTATTATTCAGGCTGTCCACAGGAGATCTGGGACTCTGTTGTTCAGATCGTTGTTGATGTTGTTGAGAACTGCTCCAGTCACCATAGACTGTTGTCTGGTCGTTAGCATCCTTACAGTTCTTCACAAGAGCTTCTCRGACTCTCCATTTTACACCATCTGCCTCGGTTGAAGGATCTTTCCTGTGGGGAACGGCGTTTGTCATGGTGAACGTGGACCTCTTGGTATCATCATCATGTACTAACATGGGAAAAGGTGACCTCTGTCCATATCCATGTTGTTTTATCGTCGTCTGCATCCGCAGCCTGGTGGTCGACTCTTACACCTTTATAATCTACCTCCATGTCACGTTGACTCTTACACCTATATAAATCTACCTCCATGTCACGTTGACTCTTACACCTTTATAATCTACCTCCATGTCACGTTGACTCTTACGCCTTTATAATCTACCTCCATGTCACGTTGACTCTTACACCTTTATAATCTACCTCCATGTCACGTTGACTCTTACACCTTCATAATCTACCTCCATGTCACGTTGACTCTTACACCTTTATAATCTACCTCCATGTCACGTTGGGCATTTATATCTTCAAGCTGCAGAAACATCAGTCAGGCATTAAAACTTTAAAAACTTTTTTTAAAGTTCATACGTTTAACTCACACAAAAAGTCACAATTTCACAATCCAGACTTAAGATATGTTTAAAAAAAGGAGTGTATATATTTGACAAAGCGGTTTTATGCGCTGACAGAATGGAAGATGATAATTAGGAGTTTTTAAAATTATGAGTCCTCACTGTCCGACGCCGAGTCAAGACCGAGACACTCAAATTGTGGTCTCGATACTGGACTCCGAGTACTACAACACTGGCTTGCACTAAACCAGCCTGATCACCGTCAACGATGAGACAGCCTATAGGAGGAGTCAGAGACCCTGACGGGGTTTGGTGCCAGGATAATCTACAACCTCCCCCCAACCTGATCAAGACAAAGGAGAGGACTTGTGGCACTACAGGAAAAGAGCACCGAGCACGCCCCTTCTCATCGACACAGGCTAGCAAGTGAGGAGCAGGTCTGAGGCGTTCAAAGGTACCTTTGATATTCACATCACCAACAACTAACTCATGGTCCAAAACCACCGAAGGACAGTCGTGAAGCAGGCAAGACAAAGCCTAGTCCCCCCTCAGGAGGACTTGAACATTATTTGGCGTGGGTCCAGTCCCTCAAAATGTTCTTACACCGTGCCCCAATGAGAGCATCCTGAACGGAGTGCATCACCTGACCTGTATGGCGAAACTGCTTGGCCTGCGACCGCAAGGCACAACAGAGGTTGTGTGTACGTTCCAGTTTCACTGCCATCCCAGGACCTCTTATGCCAGACAGTGTCACGAGGAAGGCCCTACAAATTGCAAAGACTCCAGCCACCCCAGTCATAGATGTTCGTTCTTGCTAACCACATGGCAGAGCACGCGGTTACCGGGAGCCCAAGTTTAGGTCCAAGAGGCTTCTAAACAGCTTCTCCCCAAGCCATAAGACTCCTGAACATCTAATCAAATAGCTACCCAGACTATTTGCATTGTCCCCTTCTATGCTGCTCTGTTATTTAACTGCTTGCTCTTTTAATTATTTAATTAAATAAAAGGTAAATACATTTAATTTGTGCCTTTGCCTTTTGATTTGATAGCCTTCACATGCCCCACAGGGCTCAAACTGTTTTGAATCAATGTTGTTTTCGCGCATTAACTTAGCTAGCCACACGTTGCCATGACTCGCCCTAGAAGTGTGATCGGGGATTTCTATTGGACAGTTTCTATACATCTTTATACTGGTTGCGAGATGTCGCCACTAGATGGCGCTGCTGTTCGTGTATCTGAGTGTGATACTATATAGTACTAGTGAGCCAAGTTAGGCATGACTTACTAGCTGAATGGAGCTGTATGCGACTACAGAGTTATGCGGAAGTAAAGACTAACTAAATAACTTACCTTGCTCTTGTATAGAATAAACACCGTACAAAACAATATCTAAACCATCCTTGGAATAACTGACAACTAAAAGAGGGCTTTAATAATCACTATTTTTAGCTCAAATAATTTGCACCATGTTGAATTGTCTCATATGGGAATCACTTGTGTATAATTTACAAAGCCATAAGTACAAAACACCAGACTTTCAATGCTTCATTACAGATATTGTATTCCTTCCAATGGGAAGATCACATTAGAAATACGTAGGATTCGAAGTACACACTGATGATAGGGACAAGGGAACTAGTCAGTTGAAGGATCACTCCCAAAATGTTCTCACATCAAACCCAAGCCCTCTGAAATCAGAGAGGTGGGGGACGGCCTTAATCAACATCCACGCACCCAGGGAACAGTAACTGTTGTTGGGGGTTAAATGCCTTGCTGCACAGGCAGAACGGCGATGTTTCCACTTGCCTTCTCAGGGACTAGAACAAGCAAACCCTATATCAGTTACTCGTCACAACGTTCTAACCTCTAGACTACTACTATACAGGGGCAATATTGCAGCTCAAACATAACACATTGTCTCACCCCGTCACTGTTTGGGTTAACAGCTGAGGAGATAAGGCTGGAAAATGTAAATCACTCTCAAATTCATAGACAGAGCTTCTGATGCAATGACTGACAATCCATATTCAAAATTATAGTTTTTAACCATGTTTTGAGGGTATACAATGTTTGTTTACAACTAATACAGCTGTCTACTACAGCAGGTCAGGTCAGTAGTCTACTAAAGCAGGTCAGTAGTAGTCTACTAAAGCAGGTCAGGTCAGTAGTCTACTAAAGCAGGTCGAGGTCAGTAGATCTTCTAAAGCAGGTCAGTCAGTAGTCTACTACAGCAGGCTCAGTAGTCCTACTAAAAGCAGGTCAGGTCACAGTCTACTAAAGCAGGTCAGTACAGTCAGTCTACTTAGCAGTCAGTCAGTAGTCTACTAAAGCAGGTCAGTCAGTAGTCTACTAAGCAGGTCAGGTCAGTAGTCTACTAAGCAGGTCAGTAGTCGTCTATAAAGCAAGGTCGTAGTCTACTAAAGCAGGTCGGTCAGTAGTCTATAAAAGCAGGTCAGGTCAGTAGTCTACTAAAAGCAGTCAGGTCAGTAGTCTACTAAAGCAGGTCAGTAGTCTAACTAAAGCAGTCAGGTCCAGTAGTTCATAAAGCAGGCGTCATACGAGTTACTACAGGTCAGTAGTCCTAACTAAAGCAGGTCAGGTCAGTAGTCTCAACAAAGCAGTCAGGTCAAGTAGTCTACAAAGCAGGTCAGTAGTACTCTAACAGAAGGTCAGTGTAGCTTACCTAAAGCAGGTCAGGTAGGTCTTACTAAAAGCGGTCACGGTCAGTAGTCTCATTAGAACAGTAGGGTCAGTAGTCATTACGGGTAGACAGTAGTCATTACAGGTTACAGTAGTCTACAATTACACAGGGTAGGCAGTAAGTCTACTAAAACAGGGTAGGTACGTTAGTCTACTTAAACAGGGAGTCAGTGTCCATCGTAGGTCGTATCTGCCAAACAGTAGCAGAGTTCTCATAACGGGGGCGTAGTTCCCCACCCAAAAGGGTTTATACAGGATTACTTTCCCCACCATTAACTATTTTTTGTAACAAAAGCCTTCTACATTAAAGTAGTTACAGTAGTCAATAAGGGGGGGACCCAAGGGGAGTCGGGAGTAGTTACTTTTTTTTTCCCCCAAAAGGGGGGGTGGTCGGAAGGGGTATCCGGGGGGGAGGGGGGGGGGGGGGGGGGGGAGGGGGGCCATTCAGGGGGGTCAGTAGTCGTATTAAGCAGTCCAGGTCATAGGTTACTAAGGCAGAGTTATACAGCAAGGCAGTCAGTACGTCCTACTAAGCAGCAGTACAGTAGTCTACTAAGCAGGCAGGTCAGTAGTCTACTAAAAGCAGGTCAGGTCAGTGTCTAACTTAAAGCAGGTCAGTCGTAAGTCTACTAAAGCAGCGTCAGTCAGTAGTTCTACTAGCAGCAGGTCAGTGAGTCTACTAAAGCAGTCGAAGTCTAGCCTACTACACAGGCAGGTCAGTAGTCTACTAAAGCAGGGTTACATAGGTCTATAGAGGTCAGTATCTACAAAGCAGGTCAGGTCAGTAGTCTACTACAAGGCATCAGGTCTACAGCGTCAGTGTAGTCTACTAAGCAGGCAGGCCTACTTTTAAGGGGTTTGGTGCCAAGCAGTAGTCTCTAAAGCAGTGTACAGGTCAATACAGGCAGTCAGTCAGTCTACTAAGGTCAGGTCAGGTTCTAGCCAGGTTCAGTCTTTAGTCTACTAAAGCAGCAGTACTAGTAGTCTATCTAAGAGGCAGGTCAGTAGTCTACTAAAAGTCAGGTCAGGTCAGTAGTCTACTAGAGGTCAGGCTCAGGCTCTCAGCGGTCAGTAGTTCTACTTAAAGCAGGTCAGGTCAGTAGTCTACTTAAGCCAGGTCAGTAGTCTATAAGCAAGGTCTCCATACTACTAACAGCAGGGGTCAGTCAGTAGTCTATATAAAGCAGGTCAGTCAGTAGTCTACTAAAGCAGGTCTAGTAGTAGTCCTACTTACAGCAGGTCAGGTCACATTTGTCTCACCCGTCACCTGTTTGGCGTTAACAGCTGAGGGATAGGGCTAGGAGAAATGTAAAAACTCTTCAAATTCATAGAAAGAGCTTCCTGATGAGCAATGACTGACAATCACATGATATCAAAATTATAAGTTTTAACCATGGGTTTTTGAGGTATACAATGTTTGTTTACAACATAATACAGCTGTCTACTACAAGCAGTACGGTCAAGTCAGCTCATACTAAACAGGTCCAGAGATCAGTGCTCATACTACAGCAGGTCAGTAGTCTATTGTAAAGCAGGTCAGGTACGTGGTCTACTAAACAAGGTCACGCCTCCAGCAGTCTACGTAACAGCATCCAGTATGTCTAATTAAAGTGGCCTGAGCTAGAGTCTAGATGACTCAGCTGAGTCTATGCTTTATAGTACAGAGCTCAGTAGTGCGCTGAAGCCTCTCGTACAATACCACTAGCCAGTCAGCGTTCAGTAGCTAGTCATAACTATACAGTGACCTGGTCAGATCCCGTGACTACTCCATGCATATCATAAGTTACGAGGTCAGCTAGTACTAATCCCTAGACCTAGCAAGTGGTCAGGTCAGAGTTCCAGGATAGCTACTTCTATTAAAAAGCAGAGTCAGGTGCTGAAGTAGCAGTTACCTATAGAGCACGGTCTTTAGGTCACTAACTAGAGAGACTCAATGACTGGTGCCAGTAGTATTTCAGTTAGTAACTTAACAGCAGCTGTCACCTGAATACGTTTAGTCCCACCTTAGCTAAAGCAGTCACGGTTCTGTTATTCTACATAAAGTCAGAGGGCAGGCACAGTAATTAGCTGGTACTAAAGCTAGATACTAGTGTCCTCAATTTACTAAGAAGTCAACGGTCTAGACCTGTCACGTAGCCTCTTACTAAAGCAGAGGGTCTTGGTGTCAGTAGTTCGTGACTACAGCAAGAACGTTCAAGTAGCTGACCTGACTCACTCTTCTGTAAAGAGACATAGGGTCAGACCTGACTGGATCCTGACCTGCTTTATAGGACTAAGCTTTACAGCTGCTATTATAGATAAGAATGATAAGAAAAAACTAAAGCCTTAGAACGCAGAGTGCTCAGCTGGTCACTTGGTAGAAGTTAGTCTACAGTAAACTGACGAGCTGACCCCTGCTTGGAGTCTGAGCTAGTCTGAGACTCAAAAGTGAAGGGTCAGTCAGTTGAGCTCTATAGTTATATAGAAGCAGGTCAGGTCAGTAGTCTATTAAAGCAGGTCAGAGTCAGGTCAGTAGTCTACTACAGCAGGTAGGTCAGTAGTCTACTAAAGCAGGTCAGGGTCAGTAGTACTACTAAAGCAGGTCAGGTCAAGTAGTTCTACTGTTGGCTGATAGTTCAGAAAGTATTGTCATTAATAGTGAATGTATCACAGCGTGAAACTCAGGTCAGACTAAACCAGGTCCATTATTACCTGCTTGGACCTGATGATGTACAGGTTCCTGGTGGTTATGTCACTACATCATCATTCACCAGCACAGAAACAAATACAACAGGTAGGTAATAACCTTGACCCCAACAGAGACACAGTCATATCATAGACACAATGATCATGTTCATCCCGATCCTTGACAGAGAGCGCTCTCGGAATATCACCTTTTGGACACTGATCTGGGGTTATGGGTTAGTGGGTAGGGTTAGGGTTAGTGTAGGGAGTAGGGGTAGTGTAGGGTTAGGTTTGTGTAGGGAGTAGGGGTTAGTGGTGGGGTTCGGGGTTAGTGGTAGGGTTAGGGTTAGTGGTTAGGGTAGGGGGTTAGTAGTAGGGTTAGGGTTAGTAGGATAGGGTTAGTGGTAGGGTAGGGGTTAGTGGTAGGGTAGGGTTAGTGGTAGGGTTAGGTTAGTGGTGGTTAGGGGTAGTGGTATGGGTTAGGGTTAGTGTAGGGTTAGGGGTTAGTGGTAGGGTTAGGTTAGGGTAGAAGGGGTTAGTGGTAGGGAGTAGGGGTAGTGGTAGGGAGTAGGGGTAGGTAGGAGTAGGGGTAGTGGTAGGGTATGGGGGTTAGTGGTAGGGAGTAGGGGGTAGTGGGTAGGGTTAGTGGTAGGGGTAGGGGGTAGTGGTAGGGAGTAGGGTTAGTGGTAGGGTTAGGGTGTAGTGGTAGGGAGTAGGGGGTAGTGGTAGGGTTAGGGGGTAGTGTAGGGTTAGGGGTGGACTGGACACCCCCACCATATTGATGTTCAGCATGTTATTCAGGCTGTCCAGGAGATCTGGACTCTGTTGTTCAGATCGTTGTTGATGTTGTTGAAACTGCTCCAGTCACCATAGACTGTTGTCTGGTCGTTAGCATCCTTACAGTTCTTCACAAGAGCTTCTCTGACTCTCCTTTTACACCATCTGCCTCGTTGAAGGATCTTTCCTGTGGGGAACGGCGTTTGTCAGGTGAACGTGGACTTCTTGGTATCATCATCAATGTACTAACATGGGAAAAGGTGACCTCTGTCCATATCCATGTTGTTTTATTGTAGTCTGCATCCGCAGCCTGGTGGTCACTCTTACACCTTTATAATCTACCTCCATGTCACGTTGACTCTTACACCTTTATAATCTACCTCCATGTCACGTTGACTCTTACACCTTTATAATCTACCTCCATGTCAAGTTGACTCTTACACCTTTATAATCTACCTCCATGTCACGTTGACTCTTACACCTTTATAATCTACCTCCATGTCACGTTGCTCTTACACCTTATAATCACCTCCATGTACGTTGACTTACACCTTTATAATCTACCTCCATGTCACGTTGACTCTTACCTTTATAATCTACCTCCATGTCCGTTGACTCTTACACCTTTATAATCTACCTCCATGTCACGTTGACTCTTACACCTTATAATCTACCTCCATGTCACGTTGACTCTACACCTTTATAATCTACCTCCATGTCACGTTGGCATTTATATCTTCAAGCTGCAGAAACATCAGTCAGACATTAAAACTTTTTTTAAAGTTCATACGTTTAACTCACACAAAAAGTCACAATTTCACAATCCAGACTTAAGATATGTTTAAAAGGAGTGTATATATTTGACAAAGCGGTTTTATGCGCTGACAGAAGGAAGATGATAATAGGAGTTTTTAAAATATGAGTCCTCACTGTCCGACGCCGAGTCAAGACCGAGACACTAATTGTGGTCTCGATACTGGACTCCGAGTACTAACACACTGGCTTGCACTAAACCGAGAAATGCAGTTATCAGGAGAATGTTATTGAATTGTGACTAGAAAAACAAATTTAGTTCACTTCAGAGATTTTCACTTATACAAAGTATCAGGAGTCGACTGTCAATCTTCACCTCCAAAATATTCCAATATCCAATGAGTAGAATTAGACGAGAATGGATGAGAACACTCTTGGACAGATGGAAGCAAATGTATCCAACACCAAGACACTCATTATGTGGTCTGGAGACGGAACAGGAGTCCTACAAACTGCTTCATCACAATGTAAGCTAAATGTGTTGGTACGAAACAAACCTGGCATATTATAAAGGAGAACATGTCCAAATTAATTATATGCATGCATATCAAACAGGAATATATATTAAATGAATAATTATGTGGTAAAACCGTGTTGTGTTTGTGTGCACAGAGACAGAACTCCCTATCAGAAAACACCTTTACTTGACATCATAAAATAAACATACAAAAATACTTAGGGTTGTCTCGATCCTTCTTCGGCCGCCTCCTCGTATTCGGTCCGTACCCCGGGAGCTTCTCGCCCTCCTCTCTTTTCCTCCCCCGCAGCCGCCATTTAGGCGGCCTGCACGGCTGGTTGTACTCTCCCCAATTGCTGCCATCAGCGTCTCCATTCCGGGTTCTCCCAGGAGGGAGCCAACGTCACGGCACGTACCCCTCATCACCAACCCCCGGGTAGACCTCCCAGATACCACCATGATTGTGTTTCTCCTCGCAGGGGATTAGACAGATGAACTGCATCCTGTCCAAGCCTCCAAACCAGAACCGTGGGGAGACATCAGCACCTGG
>NW_019943360.1:280198-289066 GCF_002910315.2 Salvelinus sp. IW2-2015 | reverse complement strand
AAGGAAATGCAGTTATCAGGAGAATGTTATTGAATTGTGACTAGAAAAACAAATTTAGTTCACTTCAGAGAGTTTTCACTTAACAAAGTATCAGGAGTCACTGTCAATCATCACCTCCCAAAATATTCCAACATCACGAATGAGTAGAATTAGACGAGAATGGATGAGAAACACTCTTGGACAGATGGAAGCAAATGTACCCACACCAAGACACTCATTATGTGGTCTGAGAACGGAACTGGAGTCCTCAACACTGCTTCATCACAATGTAAGCTAAATGTGTTGGATACGAAACAAACCCTGGCATTTATAAAGGAGAACATGTCCAAATTAATTATATGCATGCATATCAAACAGGAATATATATTAAATGAATACATTGTGTGGTAAAACCGTGTTGTGTTTGTGTGCACAGAGACAGAACCTCCCTATCAGAAACACCTTTACTTGACATCATAAAATAAACATAACAACATAACTTAGGGTCGGCTCGATCCTTCTTCAGGCCCCCTCCTCGTATTCGGTTCCGTACCCCGGGAGCTTCTCGCCCTCCTCTCTTTTCCCCCCCGCAGCGCTCCATTTAGGCGGCCTGCACGGCTGGTTGGTACTCTCCCCTAATTGCTGCCATCAGCGTCTCCATTCCGGGTTCTTCCCAGCAGAGGGAGCCAACGTCACGGCACGTACCTCCCCTCTATCACCAACCCCGGGGCAGGAAAGAACACTTGTACACAGTGCAGTACCCTGGGACAGAAATCACCCACATCTGTATTTTACAATGAGCTGTATGAGTTATAATGAGCGACAATTCTGCATGATAAAGAACAATGTGTGGATCTAATTCCATCTAACCACAGTGATGCTGCTGATTAAACTCCTAACAACTCCTGGGAGAGGGTGATGTTCCTGTGGACCGGAGGTTCCCAAATTCTTTACACTCTTTCTGGGTGATGGGGAGGGATGTGCTTCAACCTGAGGAGAACAGAAACATAAGGGGGGAATTAACCTCACTGCTCAAATGTCAGTGTTGGTTCAAGTTGCTGAGAACCTCCAACTACCTTTATTAATGTGCAATGGTTTTTAAACAGTTTTGCATATTCATAGGCTTGATTAAGTTGTAGGCATTGATTGAATCAGCTATACACTCGTTGGTTGGAAAATGGTGTTCATAAAGTAGGCATATCTTTCCGTTTTTATCCGCCTTCGACATTAAATCGAGTTTGTAGAAAAACGACGCTTGCAGCAGAATTTTTACGTATGAACCGGTCCACGGGGAATACGAATATAGACGGCTGCATGCAATGCTTTGGGCGGTAAGATGAAACAACTATATCGCCATCTGTATTGACTGATCATGTAAAATGTACAAATAACTTGGCTGGCTAACATGCCTAGATTGAACAGAACACAGCTGGTTAGCTGCATTTCAACGTTCATCGATCATTTTACAAATGTTAGCAGAGTGAAGATGTGTTGCGAAATGAACCATCTGAATGATGATGATCTGAAGAGAGTTCAGTCTAAAGAACCATCATTATAGTCTTCTGAATATTTTTTATAGATTTGCTACATTTGTCATTAGCTGACTAGCAAGTTCCTCAATTCAGGGTTAAGAAAAGTCTGGGTCTTCACAGTTGCCACATTGCTGACTTTATACTTGGTTAGTTTAGTTCATCTCTTAACAAACTGATATGCAGAAGAGATCGCTGCCAACTAGTTTTTGGATCCGATGCCAATTTAGCTTGGCTAGCGGGCTGATAAAAAGCACTGACTCAACATTTGAATAAAATTCACATGAAAGTATTTGTTGAGCTTTAAACAATTTGGTAAATAAATAAAAGTAAATTTCCAAAATATTCGCTATTCCTCTGGAACATTTTCTCCAAATTCAGACATTTTTAAAATTATTATTTCCGCTACTTGCCGCAAGGTGTTATGGGATACCCTCCCCGGCGAAGGAAACATCGACGAGGCCTTCAAAATTCAATAAATAACGACACCTTAATCAGCAGTTTAATTGGGATTAAAACACGCCAATTCTGACATATTGCTTGAAATTCTGCCTGTTTCGTTGTCGATTGGGACACAGTGTGTGACTTGATTTAGGTTTAGTTCAGCCGTCCTTTGCACTTATCCAACATGACACTACAGGGCAGAACATCCACATAAGTCCCTGTTTTCTCCACCACAGTAAACTAAGTTTTAGGTCTAAAAAAACGGGGAGGGACAATATAAGGATGCTTCCACGAATTTGCTATAATCTTTTGCGCATTATTTTCCTGTTTAAGGCAACCGGATGTCTAGCCAGTCTCAACTAGCGATAATCCACCAATGGCAATGCGAGAAGTCGCAAACCGTATCCAACCACGTGTGGTCCAATCATATTCGCCCTTTGACCTTAGCTCCGCCCCAAAAGCAAACGGCGGCCATGACACTTTCCCCTCATCGGATCATTGTTTACATCAAACGGAGAGTTACAGAGGAAGTATCTTTAATAAGGTTGGATGAAATGGATTGTAATCTTATTGCTACATCTGTGAAGTTGTAAGAAGAACGGAAAAGTGAATTGAAAACATTATACAGTTCTATCTCTGCAGTCATCTACCTATGATACCCGTAGCATTGGTTTGGTATCGGTACTACCGGTACAATCAGCGGCCACTTGTCTGCATTTTCAATATATTTTTACAATCGTAGCTATTTTAATGCATACTATCGCTTATATTTCTCATTTTTAATAATATAAACTCTTATTGGTTTCCTGTATCTGTGCATGAACCCTTGGAACACAGTCCATTGTACAAAATAAGTCATCCCCAAGTGAGGGACATCAAGGAGATGAACCTCCAACACTCGGAAGCTTGTTGGGTACATGAAGGCTCATGACAGTTACYTATTCTTTGTTCCAGACCCTTTCTGACCTCATTCAACTAATTGTGATCTACATTGAGGACCATGAATAGTTGAACAAGGTGTTTGTGCTGGGCTGGCAGGAAAGAAAACGTGTACACAGTGCAGTACCCTGGGACAGAAATCACCCACATCTGTATTTTACAATGAGCTTTATGAGTTATGAGCTGACAATTCTGCATGATAGAGAACAATGTGTGGATCTACTTCCATCTAACCACAGTGATGCTGCTGATTAAACTCCTYACTAACTCCTGGGAGAGGGTGATGTACCTGTTGGACCGGAGGTTCCCAACTTCTTTACATCTGTCTGGGTGATGGGGAGGGATGTGCTTCAACCTGAGGAGAACAGAAACATAAGGGGGGGAATTAACCTCACTGCTCAAATGTCAGTGTTGGTTCAAGTTGCTGAGAACCTCCAACTACCTTTATTAATGTGCAATGGTTTTGTAAACAGTTTTGCATATTCATAGGCTTGATCAAYTTGTAGGCATTGTATGRAATCAGCTATACACTCGTGGTGGTGGYAAATGGTGTTTCATAAAGTAGGCATATCTTTCCGTTTTTATCCGCCTTCGATATWAAATCGAGTTCTGTAGAAAATCGACGCCTTGCAGCAGAATGTTTTTACGTATGAACCGGTCCACGGGGAATACGAATATAGACGGCTGCATGCAATGCCTTTGGGTGGTAAGATGAAACAACTATATCGCCATCTGTATTGACTGATCATGTAATAATGTACAAATAACTTGGCTGGCTAACATGCCTAGATTGAACAGAACACAGCTGGTTAGCTGCATTTTCAACGTTTTTAAATCACATGTGAGATGGAGAGATGTGAAATGAACACATCAGTTGCCATCTTTAGTCTCTGAATCATGTTTATAGATTTGCTACATTTGTCATTTGCAGACTAGCAAGTTCCTCAATTCAGGGTTAAGAAATTTCTGGGTCTTCACAATTGCCACATTGCTGACTTTTTACTTGGTTAGTTTAGTTCATCTCTTAAAGCTGATATGCAGGAAGAGATCGCCTGCTAACTAGTTTTTGGATCCGATGCCAATTTAGCTTGGCTAGCGGGCTGATAAAATGCACTGACTCAACATTTGAATAAAAAAATCACATGAAAGTAATTTGTTGAGCTTTTAAACAATTTGGTGAATAAATACAAGTACATTTCACAAAGTTATTCGCTATTCCTCTGGAACATTTTCTCCCAACCGGGGACTTTGTCCGCCATTAATTCAGACATTTTTTAAAATTATTTCCGCTACTTGCCGCAAGGTGTTATGGGATACCCTCCCCGGCGAAGGAAACATCGACGAGGCCTTCCTTCTGTGGATGTTCGCTGCCCTATAGTGTCATGTTGGATAAGTGCAACAGGACGGCTGAACTAAACCTAAATCAAGTCACACACTGTGTCCCAATCGACAACGATAACAGGCAGAATTTCAAGGCAATATGTCAGAATTGGCGTGTTTCAATCCCAATTAAACTGCTGATTTAAGGTGTCGTTATTTGATTGATTTTGAAGGTCCTGTTGCACTTATCCAACATGACACTACAGGGCAGCGGACATCCACAGAAGTCCCTGTTTTCTCCACCACAGTAAACTAAGTTTTAGGTCTAAAAAAACCAGGGGAGGGACAAAATAAGGATGCTTCACGAATTTGCTATAATCTTTTGCACATTATTTTCCTGTTTAAGGCCAACCGGATGTCTAGCCAGTCTCAACTAGCGAAAATCCACCAATGGCAATGCGAGAAAGTCTCAAATAACCGTATCCAACCACGTGTGGTCCAATCATATTCGCCCTTTGACCTTAGCTCCGCCCCAAAAGCAAACGGCGGCCATGACACTTTCCCCTCATCGGATCATTGTTTACATCAAACGTAGAGTTACAGAGGAAGTATCTTTTATAAGGTTGAATGAAATGGATTGTAATCTTATTGCTGTAAGTTGTAAGAAGAACGGAAAAGCGAATTGAAAACATTATACAGTTCTATCTCTGCAGTCATCTACCTATGATACCCGTAGCATTGGTTTGGTATCGGTAACTACCGGTACAATCAGCGGCCACTTGTCTGCATTTTCAATACTATTTTTACAATCGTAGCTATTTTAATGCATAKTATCGCTTAWATTCGTGCTTTGTTGTATGGTGTAAGACGTCTGTGAAGTTGTGAAATAGTGTTTACGTGATGCAGGCTACAGTACAGTAACTTTAACATGCTACTGTACAGTAGTTTATTTTCGGTTCCAGTGTATAACAGTTTTATTCAACATGTATCAGTCATGGATTAGCTAATACATGTATTATGTTATCTACTTTAATGGTGTGATAATCGGGATATTTGCCTTGCATTTCAATCTACACATGAATATGGGTCTGCAATGTATTGCAATGTTAGGTAGGCTATTCAATTCCCTTGGCATTCTGCAAGCATGAATACTTTACAATAATGGAAGATATGCATTGTGTTAATCTTACTATTTGTCCATGTATTGAATGBTACACAGCTTTCCATAAATGCAGTGTGGACTTTTTACAGATGAAACCCCTTCCATTATGACACTCCTTCCTGTATCTGTCATAAAGGCCTATGCATTCTTTGTCCTTTAGTTACACAACTAAATCTAGTATCTGTCACTTACCTTTCATGCTGTAGATCTGCTGTCATGGTGCTGAGAATGCTTAGTACTGTATCTGTCACTTATGTATTCTCTGTATGTATTAGGTATGAACCCTTGGACATACAGGTACCTCCAGCGCTCCCTCCTGCCTCACATTCGGCCCCTGTCCCTGGTGATCTACCTCAGGCCCCCTTGTATCCACCCCAGTCTTCTGAACTTGCCCCAGTGGGGTGAAGACCAGAAGAGGGTGATGTCCTTCCTGCCTCAGAATGTGCTGGGGTGAGTTATTTCAATAATAAATGAGAAGCTGAGAAATGGTAATTTAATATTTGTTCATGTTGGGTGAACTATTAGTATTTTAACTCTCTCTCTCTTTCAAATGGAGCTGGTGGGCAACTCCAGTGGGGTGAAGACCAGAAGAGGGTGATGTCCTTCCTGCCTCTCTCTCCCTTAAATGCAGCTGGTGATTCCAGAGAGCCGGCGGGCATCTCTCAACAAGAAGCAGCAGTGGATTGACCAGACGCTGTTTACCAGGAGCCTCCTACAGAGCTCACAGTTCATCACTGTCCTTTCCCTGGTGGGGAGAAGACCAGGATCTCATGATGTATCAATGTCTCAGGATGCCACTGGGTAAACATTATCTAACTGATTAACTTTTCTGTGATGATATGTGGAAGAAGATGTGTCTGAAGTAAACAGAGGAACTGGCCTAGAGTTAGTCCTGTCTGGTATAATTAGTGGTCAAGGAGGGTTGGATAAACTCCTCTGTATAAAGATGAGTCCTGTCTGGTATAATTAGTGGTCAAGACTGGACAAGGAGGGTTGGATAAACTCCTCTCTATGAAGATGAGTCCTGTCTGGTATAATTAGTGGTCAAGACTGGACAAGGAGGGTTGGATAAACTCCTCTGTATGAAGATGAGTCCTGTCTGGTATAATTAGTGTTCAAGACTGGACAAGGAGGGTTGGATAAACTCCTCTGTATGAAGATGAGTCCTGTCTGGTATAATTAGTGGTCAAGACTGGACAAGGAGGGTTGGATAAACTCCTCTGTATGTGGAACAGGTGTGACTATTTATCATGTGTTACAATCAAACCTCCCTATTGGCTGTGTGTTCCACATTCTAAAGTAGAACCATTATTTTACTTGCTGAAATATTGTCCAGAAATGACCTCATTGGACAGAAAGGGGAACTCCTCCCCACACGCATGTTGAACAAATATAATGTTTCCCTGAAACAAAGTATTCCTGTAGTTTCATGAAATAAGAAACTGATTCATAGTATATCATACATCATACAAGCCAACGTTCAATAGCAACACTGCTATTGCTTGTTTAGTTTCTCAACATTCCCAAGAGGTTTTGTATAAATCCATTGATGACTTTTAGTTTTATTGAAGAAGAAAACGGGTTTTGAGGCCCTGAAGTAAATATACTTGCTGCTTCTCTTTTTGTTAAATTATTGACCTGTGGAACATTCACCTACCGGGTCAATTGTAACATTTAATTCCCACCACTTGGTTGAATTGTAAATGACTGGTACGTCCTCGGAACATACTTAGTGTGTAATGATAGCTGAGATATGTTGTTAGTATAAAAATATGATTCCTCCAACTTAAATAATATTTTCATAATAAGCTAAAGTCTAAAAGTGTTAGTTTGTTCCCCAGTCTCCTCTACTCTTACTGAGAAAAGGCCTCAACTGAAGAATCTACAGCTGCTGAGTCTGAGGTGTTAAACAGTCCAGTGCTGCTCTGACCACAGTGTTGTTAGGAACCACATTTTCTAACTCTACATACACAGCCTTGTGTCAGCTCTTACTGTGAACTACTTCAGTTACTGGAAATAAACTCAGCAGTGTTCAGACCACAGAATACACCAAGTTGTACACAACGTCCTCCGTTTCATTCAGTTGGACACATCTTCCTCCGTTTCAGTCAGTTGTATACATCTTCCTCCGTTTCATTCAGTACAATTCAGTTGGACACATCTTCCTCCGTTTCATTCAGTTGGACACATCTTCCTCCGTTTCATTCAGTTGGACACATCTTCCTCCGTTTCATTCAGTTGTAATCATATCTGTAATGTATGTGAGGCCTTTGAGACTTCATACTAAATATGTTGACTTGCTCGTCAAGGGAAATGCAAGTTTACTTCTTTGAGTTGCTGATTCAGAGTCGCTAAGCCTTGTGGGATATTAATGAATGTGAACTCAGCAACCGTAATTCCAGAACAGTCCCACTGTTGTAATAGTGGGATGTGTATCTTCTGACAGACTCTATGCTGAGTAAAGTCATGTTTTTATCCTAAAACGTTGTTCTACCAGAACCAAAGTGTGGATGCAGTCACTATTTAGAGCAGTCTAATCTCATTAAGCCAGAACTATACTCTTGTGTGATTAAGTTCTGGGTCCATATGTGTTAGAAACTACAGGAGGTGAGTCACATGTTATTTGTTACAGCAGTTTCCATGGAAACGTACAGAGGAGTTTATGCAAATCAACCCTTTCTGTCTTGACATCTGAAGGAGGAGTCTCTGAAAACCTATTTAAAGCAGTCTGTCCTGACTCAGATCAGCAGTCTCCAGTCTACCAGCTGGTCTCTGTAATAACTATTTAAAGCAGTCTGTCCTGACTCAGCAGTCTCCAGTCTACCAACTGGTCTCTGTTATAGCTATTTAAATCAGGCTGTCCTGACTCAGATCAACAGTCTCTCCAGTCTACCAACTGGTCTCTGTAACTTCATCTTTGTCTCTGTGGTGTACAGTCTTCAGGTGATGATGGGGGTATTGAATCATCTCTCTACTCTCCTCCTTCTCTCTCTCCTTCCTCATGCTCTCTCTCATGTGGTGAAYAAGTTCAGTGATGTTCCACAGTGCAAGGATTTCTTCCTGGGTGGGACAACTCCAAATCTCCCAGGTATTTTGGTTGGTGGAGAAGTCCAGAACCAGGACCAGAATGAGGGCCGCTACAAGCCGATATGCCAGAAGTTTCAATACAAGAAGAAAAATAATAAATTTTACAAAACCTATATGTTTGCAACTCTCTACGACACGTTCAACAAGATCCCTGTGTTCTCAGCCTACACCTTCACTAGTCCTCCTACAGCCACCAGACCAAATCAAACCTGGATGATCGAGCCCCAGGTAGGACTAAACTCTATTCAACATGTGTATTTGTTTACTGGTATAGACATACAGTATCTTTTATACACGAATGTGTTGCAACCACTTTCAGCTTATGTCTGGATTGTMAAATTGTGACTTTCTTTAAGAGTTAATGTATGAACTAGTTAAAGAGTTGTAATGTCTAAACTAGTTAAAGAG
>NW_019943360.1:268814-272794 GCF_002910315.2 Salvelinus sp. IW2-2015 | reverse complement strand
ATGTCTAAACTAGTTAAAGAGTTGTAATGTCTAAACTAGTTAAAGAGTTGTAATGTCTGACTGATGTTTCTGCAGCTCGAAGATGAAATGAATGTGGAGGTGAATAATACAAACGTCAAACATCAGGCTGCGGACACAGACTACTTAAATAACAACCTGGGTCTGGACAGAGGTCACCTTTTCCCATGTTCGTTTGCACCTGATGATGCTGCCAAGATGTACACTTTCACCCTGACAAACATCGTTCCCCAGCACCACACCTTCAACAATGGCAGCTGGAATGATATGGAGCTCAACATCAGAAAAACTCTTGAGGGTAACTGTAAGATTAACAACAAGATAAAGGCCTATTTGGTGACTGGAGCAGTTCCCAGCAACAACAACAACAACCAACTGAACAACAGAGTGAACATCCCGTCTCACCTGTGGACAGCCTTCTGCTGTTACAACAACCTGGGACAGTGGATAGCCGAAGCATACTGGGCTGAGAACGTAGCAGAGGAAAAGAGCGAGAAGAAAACAGTAACACCAATAACCTTGAATGAACTCGAACTGAAGTTGGAGAGCGCCTACGAATTGTCTGATGTCAAGGTGTTCCCAAAGGGATGTTTAACAAATGARGATGAGAAAAACAGAGAGAGTGTAGAACAGGCTGACAAGGGAGAGGGGATTGGGGAGTTGAGAAATAAAAAGCAGAGAGAGGAGCATGAAGATGGCGAGAAGAACAGGGGATGAGTTAAAGGAATGTGATGAGGAGGATGGATGTGATTGTGACTGTGATGAAAAGTGAGGAGTTTGTCCAGTGGTAATTCCCACAACTATTGAGTACACATCGCCTAAGTTATAAGGGTTATAAGTGTTAAGTAATAAGGGTTATAATGGTTATAAGTGTTAAGTAATAATGGTTATAAGGGGTAAGTAATAAGTGTTATAAGCCATTGTTAAAATGGTTATAATAAGGGTTATAATGGTTTTAATAAGGGTTATAATGGTTATAATAAGGGTTATAATGGTTATAATAAGGGTTATAATGGTTATAATTAAACAAGTTTAAGGGTTATAATGGTTATAATAGGGTTATAATGGTTATAATAAGGGTTATAATGGTTATATTAATGGTTATAATGGTTATAATTAAACAAGTTTAAGGGTTATAAACATTAAAGACAAGCTCTGTTATTTAGATAATACGGGTCTAAGAGAATGATATACGGGTCTATTAGATAATAGGGTCTAAGAAGACTATTAGATAATAGGGTCTAAGAAGACTATTGATAATAGGGTCTAAGAAGACTATTAGATAATACGGGTCTAAGAAGACAATTCTATAGAAGATATTAGATAATCGGGTCTAAGAAGGACTATTAAGATAATCGGGTCTAACAAGACTATTAGATAATACGGGTCTACAAAGACTATTAGATATACGGGTCTAAGAAGACTATTAGATAATACGGGTCTAGAAGACTATTAGATAATTACCGGGTCTAAGAAGACTATTAACTTTGATATAACTAATACGGGTCTAAGAAAGACTAATTAGATATCGGTTCTAAGAAGCTATTAGATATACGGGTCTAGAAGACTATTAGATAATAGGGTTAGAGAAGACTATTAGATAATACGGGTCTGAGAAGACTATTAGATAATACGGGTAATAAACACTCTAAAGCTGTCTTTGCTGGAGGTGCTGATCAGAGGGGAAAATACACACTCCAGCAACACGTAGTGTGGAGGATGAATCAGAATTAGTTGGGTAACATAGATAAATAAGATGTTTTTTTATTTAACATAATATGTCTATGTGAGATACCTGTCATTAGAATGTCTCCCTTTGGACTATACTGTTGGCAGTTGCACTTTTCCTTCTTCTCAGCTAGGAAAAGTCACTTGGGGCCCAGAGAGGGGAGAGGTCAGGCTTGTGGAGGGGTGTTCTTGGTCTATAAGTGATTGACTTATTGAATTGATCTGAGTCAAGGGATGATTGTAAGCTTAATATAATTAAGAGATGGTATTTAGAATAACTCTGACTGTGTGTGGTGTTGTAACTTCTCTCATTTGGTAATACAGGGATTGGCACGACAGTAGACGTACATAGTTTGATGTATAAAGTGTTCTGAGAAATATAGTATATATTCCTTAATGAATTCATTGACAAGGTGACCACGTATGGCTGTCTAAGGGGTAGACAAAGATTTGGAGCATTTTCCTAAGCTTTTAAAACAGCTTCAAAACATATTATATACCAAGTTAATCAGTAGCCTTCATCCAGAATTGAAAGGAAACCACAGGTAATCATGTTGTAAAAACCATGTCCTTGTTCCATAGACGATGAGATGTTGAACATCATTTTCTGTAATACATGTTTGAATAACAAAACCAAATGTCTGTTCCATAGGACCGATGAAATGTTGAACATCATTTTCTGTATATGTTGATCACAAACCATGTCTGTTCCATAGGACGATGAATGTTGAACATCATTTCTGTAATACATGTTGAAACAAAACATGTCTGTTCCATATGGACCGATGAATTTGAAACATAATTTTCGTAATAATGTTGACAAACCCATGTTCCTGTTCATAGGACGAGAATGTTAAACATATTTTCGTAATCATGTTGTAACAAAGCAATGTTCCGTCAATAGGAATGATTTGAAATGTTGAACATCATTTTCTGTAATCACCCGCTAACGTTTAACTTGCTACGTCGAGAACGTTACTGAACTGAAGGCTACAATTTACTGTACTCAAGATGAGGTTTTTCGTTGAAATCCCAACAATGAAGTCTAACCCAAATTTTAGCGAGTAGGACACATTTGACCACGCAAGATGAGTGGGAACTGGCTCTTCTGTCAATCCAGAACTGGGCAATTCAGTACTCGGGTGCCTGATTGGTGTACACTTTTCCCCATCCACACCCATTAGCAACACAACTGGTCTATCTGTCTCAGGTGACATCAATGGACAGAGCGATGCGCATTGACAGTGACTGATAGGCAGTGCAGCCAGTTATAATACATGTTGATCTGAGAAAGAACTAGACTTGAGAGCTACAATATCTAAATAGAGGCTGCATCTGGTCGGGTTTAAGAGAAAGCTTGCTTGGGACCCATTGATAAGCACAGTGAAAGTGAGTGGTATTACTGTATCATGGCTGTAAGGACACAGTTGATAAGCCACAGTGAAAATGAGTGTATTCACTGTATTCAGGCTGTAAAGAGACACATTGATACCACCAGTGAAATGAGTGTATTCCTGTATTCAGGCTGTAAAGGACACATTGACCACATGGTGAGTTGGAACATGAAACTCACTGGCGAAGCACTGAAAGTGAGTGGTATTCACTGTAACTTCAGGCTGTAAAGGAACATTGATAAGCCAGGGGAACGTGAGTGGTAATTCATCTGTAATTCAGCGCTGTAAGGACACTTGATGAAGCCACAGGGAAAGTGAGTGGTATTTCACTGTATTAGGGCCGTAAAGGACAGATATTGATTAGCCACCAGGGAAGTGAAGTGTATTCACTGTATTCAGGCTGTAAAGGACACATTGATAAGCACCAGGTGAAGTGAGGTGGTATTGCACTGTATTCAGGCTGTAAAGAAATGATAAGCACCAGTGAAAGTGGTGGTATTACTGTATTCAGGCTGTAATGAACATTGATAAGGCCACAGTGAAAGTATTATTCTGAGTGGATTCACTGTATTCAGGCTGTAAAGGAACATGTAAGCGGAATAGGATTCACTGTGTGTAAGAACGGGATTGAAGTTGAATATTGACAATAAGACAAGTTTTTTTACGATTACAATCACTATTTCTTACTTGGATAGTGGAATAACACGTGATTAAGGATGAAGGTAATGTCATCTAAAACAATAATCTGTTTCCAGTAGTGGACACTGTCCAACTGTAAACAGATCCAGTAAACGTTCTGAGGACCGCAGGACTATAAAAAGGAAAGCAAGCTGTAAGCAG
>NW_019943360.1:257945-265039 GCF_002910315.2 Salvelinus sp. IW2-2015 | reverse complement strand
GTTGGGCGCTAGAAAGTATAATTTTTAAACCTCACACTTTGTGCTTGATGTATCAATGGTCGTTCAAAACATATAGAATCTATGAGCAGAAATACTGTTTCCCTACATTTTCACCCCCCCTAGCAAATTGAGTCTTAGCCAATGATCATCAGCCCTCACATGTGAGTGAATTTGTGTTGAACTGTTGGTAACTTCTCAAGGGACATGTTCTGTGTTGGACTGGATGCCTTTCATAGAGTCCTGGTGTGTCTGTACCTTAAACACAAGGCCATTGTGTTTCTGGAACTGTGCTGGTATAAATAACTGTAACAATTGATGGTATTATCACCTCCCACTATATAAGGGACATGGAACCATTTACTTCAGGGGAGCAGCAACTTTTTGAAAGACCGAGTGGATTTGTTAAGTGAATAAGATACTGTAGAAGAGTATTGAAAACAGTATATACATATGAGATGAGTAATTCCAGATATATGTAAACATTATTAAAGTGGCCAGTGATTCATAATCTATGTCTATAGGCAGGAGCCTCTAATGTGCTAGTGATGGCTGTTTAACAGTCTGATGGCCTTGAGATAGAAGCTGTTTTTCAGTCTCTTGGTCCCAGCTTGAGGCACCTGTACTGACCTCGCCTTCTGGATGGTAGCGGGGTGAAGAGGCAGTGGCTTGGGTGGTTGATGTTTTGTTGACGTTGGGTGAGAGGTTGTTTCCCAGGCATCACACTCCGAGCCCTCACCTCCTCCCTGTAGGCTGTCTTGTCATCGTTGGTAATCAAGCCTACTACTGTTGTGTCATCTGCAAACTTGATGATTGAGTAGGAGGCGTGCTTGGCCACGCAGTCGTGGGTGAACAGGGAGATCAGGAGGGGGCTGAGCACGCACCCTTGTGGTACCCCAGTGTTGGAGATCAGCGGAGTGGAGGTGATGTTTCCTACCTTCACCACCTGGGGACGGCCCGTCAGGAAGTCCTCAAAGCGTGCAAAGAACGTCTCATGTCTGAGATGTTGAATTGCGACTCCACTTTATCTCTATAATGACGTTTAGCTGGGTTTGATCGCCTTGTGAAGTGAATAACTGCACTGTTTATACTCTGCCATATTACCAGTCTCCTTGCCATAGTTAAATGTGGTGGTTCGGGCTTTCAGTTTCACCCAACCGCTCCCCGTTTCTTTAGCTGGTTGTTCAGTACAGAACCATTTCTATTCAACTGAACGCTCCATTACGTTTTAATGTACTGAACATACTATTTAGTTATGTACTGAACATACTGTTTAGTTTAATGTACTGAACATACTATTTAGTTTTAATGTACTGAACATACTATTTAGTTTTAATGTACTGAACATACTATTTAGTTTTAATGTACTGAACATGCTATTTCGTTTAATGTACTGAACATACTATTTCGTTTANGAAATATGTTATTAGTTGCTTTCAGCTAGCAGTCTAATAAGGAAATATGTTATTAGTTGCTTTCAGCTAGCAGTCTAATAAGGAAATATTGGAGTCATTTGAAGAAGCTAATGTTTAAATACAAGGTTACATGATGATCAGAGGGATTGAGCCTTGGGACTGATATGAAATGAGATGCTGCCATCTGGTGTTTGGGTTAAAGATAAGCTTGCTGTGGACACATTGATAAGCCACCAGTGAAAGTGAGTGGTATTCACTGAACTCAGGCTGTAAAGGACACATTGGAAACATTTGGAACAGAGGTATGAATAATTGAAAAAGACACGTTTTTGACGATTACCAATCACTATTTCTTAATTTCGATAGTGTGAATAACACCAGTGACTTAAGGATGAAGGTAATGTCATCTCAAACAATAATCTGTTTCCAGTGCGTGGAACACTGTCCAAAATGTAAATAGATCCCAGTAAACGTTCTGAGGACCAGGACTATAAATAAAGGAACAAGCTGATAAGCCAGCAGCAACTTTTTGAAAGACCGAGTGGATTTGTTAAGTGACTAAGATACTGTAGAAGAGTGTTGAAAACAGCATATACATATGAGATGAGTAATGCCAGATATATGTAAACATTATTAAAGTGGCCAGTGATTCGTAATCTATGTCTATTGGCAGCAGCCTCTAATGTGCAAGTGATGGCTGTTTAACAGTCTGATGGCCTTGAGATAGAAGCTGTTTTTCAGTCTCTTGGTCCCAGCTTGATGCACCTGTACTGACCTCGCCTTCTGGATGGTAGCGGGGTGAACAGGCAGTGGCTCGGGTGGTTGATGTTTTGTTGACGTTGGGTGAGAGGTTGTTTCCCAGGCATCACACTCCCAGAGCCCTCACCTCCTCCCTATAGGCTGTCTCGTCATCGTTGGTAATCAAGCCTACTACTGTTGTGTCATCTGCAAACTTGATGATTGAGTTGGAGGCGTGCTTGGCCACGCCGTCATGGGTGAGCGGGGAGTACAGGAGGGGGCTGAGCACGCACCCTTGTGGTGCCCCAGTGTTGAAGATCAGCGGAGTGGAGGTGATGTTTCCTACCTTCACCACCTGGGGACGGCCCGTCAGGAAGTCCTCCAAGTGTGCAAAGAATGTGTTTATCCTGTCCGGAAGCAAGACGTCTGTCTCAGCGACGTTGCTGGTTTTCCTTTTGTAGTCCGTGATTGTCCCTTTCACAAACGTCTCATGTCTGAGATGTTGAATTGCGACTCCACTTTATCTCTATAATGACGTTGAGCTGGGTTTGATTGCCTTGTGAAGTGAATAACTGCACTGTTTATACTCTGCCATATTACCAGTCTCCTTGCCATAGTTAAATGTGGTGGTTCAGGCTTTCAGTTTCACCCAACCGCTCCCCGTTTCTTCAGCTGGTTGTTCAGTACAGCACCATTTCTATTCAACTGAACGCTCCATTACGTTTTAATGTACTGAACATACTATTTAGTTCGAGGAGATACCTCTTCCCAAATTCACATGCTCATGACCTTGATACTCAAGAAGTCCACCTTTACCCTGACCAACATCGTTCCCCAGGTGGTGTCCTTCAACGATGGCAGCTGGAAGGAAATGGAGAGAATGTCAGAGAAAAGCTGTGGGGCTGTTTTAGTAACAACAGGAATATAGAAGCTTATGTGGTGACTGGAGCGTTCCCAACAACAACAACAACAACAACAAACTGAACAAACGTGGAACATCCAGTGGACACCTTCTGCTGTGAATCCAGACAGTTGGTGGCCGGAGGGGGGAAAAGGAGGACCAGAGAAAACATTGTCATCAAAACCTTGGCAGAATTGTTTGACAAGCTGAACCAGGGTTATGATGATGGTGTCCGCTGTTACCAGATCAGACCTCAATACCTTCGCAGAACTGTTTGACAAGCTGACAAGCAGTATGGTGATGGTGTCCAGCTGTTACCAGATCAGACCTCAAATACCTTCGCAGAACTGTTTGACAAGCTGAACAGGCATAATGATGATGATGTCCTGGTGATCCCAAATAAGTGTCTAAATGTTGATACTCAGACAGCGTTCCCCTCAAGGATGGGGAGGGGGGATGAACATGATCATTGTGTCTATGATGATGACTGTGTCTGTTCCTCTGTTGGGTCAAAAGGTTATTACCTACCTGTTGTATTTGTTTTTGTGCTGGTGATGATGATGTAGTGACATAACCACAGGAACCTGTGCATCATCAGGTCAAGCAGGTAATAATGGACCTGGTTTAGTCTGACCTGGTTTCACGCTGTGATCAACATTCACTTTTAATGGCAATACTTTCTGAACTATCAGCACAGTAGACTACTGACTGACCTGCTTTAGTAGACTACTAACCTTACCTGCTGTAGTAGACTACTGGACCTGACCTGCTTTAGTAGACTACTGACCTGACTGCTTTGGTAGACTACTGACCTGAACTGCTGAGTAGACAACTGACACTGACCTGCTGTGTAGACTACTGACCTTGACCTGCTGTAGTAGACTACTGACCTGACTGCTGTAGTAGCTATGACCTGACTGCTGTAGTAGACTACTGACCTGACCTGCTGTAGTAGACTACTGACCTGCCTGCTGTAGTAGACTACTGACTGACCTGCTGTAGTAGACTACTGACCTGACCTGCTGTAGTAGACTACTGACCTGACCTCTTTAGTAGACTACTGACCTGCTTTAGTAGACTACTGACCTGACCTGCTTTAGTAGACTACTGACCTGCTTTAGTAGACTACTGACCTGCTGTGTAGCTACTGACCTGACCTGCTTAGTAGCCTACTGACCTGACCTGCTTTAGTAGACTACTGACCTGCTTTAGTAGACTACTGACCTGCTGTAGTAGACTACTGACCTGACCTGCTTTAGTAGACTACTGACCTGACCTGCTTTAGTAGACTACTGACCAGCTTTAGTAGACTACTGACCTGCTGTAGTAGACTACTGACCTGCTTTAGTAGACTACTGACCTGCTTTAGTAGACTACTGACCTGGGCCTGCTTTAGTAGACTACTGACCTGCTTCTAGTAGATTCACTCTGTATATTGCTTCTACACCTGCATTGCTTGCTGTTTGGGTTTTAGGCTGGGTTTCTGTACAGCACTTCGAGATATTAGCTGATGTACGAAGGGCTATATAAATAAACTTGATTTGATTTGATGATTTGATATATTATTTGTAAGTCTTTTTCCTCTGTTAAAGGGTCAATCTGTGATTGTTGTATCCATTTGGACTTTTAAATGAATGATATGTACCCATTGATTCTTAAAGATATAACCAAGTAGGTTATTTGGTTTTGAGTGTTGAGATTAGATTGGACCTGATCTGAAATTCAAGCTGTGATCGACATCATACGTGATAATTCAATAACATATATCATGTTATCTCAGGATCAACTTCCTACAAAATGTTATTTTGAAACAAATATCTGAAATATTTACTGCTTAACCTAGACTCTTTGCATATGATTACAATGTATTATAACATTTATATTTCCTCCTTCTTATTAAAATAAGTAAATAACATTTGAATGTGTTGTGAAAGAGAATATACCTTCTGCTACCCTGGTAATGAGGATCAGCTCTGTCAGCAGCAGGTAGTGGACATTAACCTGCTACCCTGGTAGTGAGGATCAGCTCTGTCAGCGCAGGTAGTGGACATTAACCTGCTACCCTGGTAGTGAGGATCAGCTCTGTCTGCAGCAGGTAGTGGACATTAACCTGCTACCCTGGTAGTGAGGATCAGCTCTGTCTTTATGTCTTCCACTGAAGTGCAGAAACATCTATTTCATTTAGTTGTTGGTGGACAGCAGCTCAACAATGGGGCCTTTGTTGTCTTTGGACTTGGAACAAAAGGGAATATTAAAATGTGTTTTTCCTGGTTCATGTGAGGTTGAACAGGGATTGAAAATGTGATCATCGTTAGACAATATGAGTCTTGTTCAGTACACAAAGCAGGTCCCTAATCATTTGAAAATATGATCAGATTTCAAGAATGATCCGGTTAAAAACCAGCAATGTCAAAGCAAGTTAGAATTTTGGCTTCCCATCCCTCTTTATATTTCACTCAATTTCTTTTCTCTTTCTCTGTTTCACTCAGTCAAATAGGCTGTTTTAACACAGGCACCCCAATTCTGATATCTGTGACCATAATCAGATATCTGTTGACCAATCACATCAGGTCTTTTCACATCTGCTCTTTTTAAGAGGTCATCTGATTGTTCAAAATATTGTGTAGTAAAATATCAGAATTGGTCTGTCTGTGTAAACGCAGCTCTAGTGTCTACACACAGCTCACCAGGGGTACGTTCAGTTTGCTGGAACGTTTGCTACGTTGTGGAATGGTTTGTGCTCAATGACAAGTTTTCTCAAAATGTTATTGTTCTTTCTTGATCAGACTTGAGATAAATTTGGCTCCATTCAGGGGGTCTGCTGGTGTGACTTTAAGCATTGAGGGGACGTATTTAAAGGGGTCTGGCTGGTGTGGCTGGAAGCATTGAGGGACGTATTTAAAGGGAGTCTGCCTGGTGTGGCTGGTAGCATTGAGGGACGTATTTAAAGGGAGTCTGCCTGGTGTGGCTGGAAGCATTGAGGGACGTATTTAAAGGGGGTCTGGCTGGTGTGGCTGGAAGCATTGAGGGACGTATTTAAAGGGAGTCTGCCTGGTGTGGCTGGTAGCATTGAGGGACGTATTTAAAGGGAGTCTGCCTGGTGTGGCTGGTAGCATTGAGGGACGTATTTAAAGGGGTCTGGCTGGTGTGGCTGAAGGGAAAGTTAAAGTTAAGTTTAAAGGGAAAGTGCATTTTGACCCACAAAACAACCGCTCACCGTTTCTTCAGCTGGTTGTTCAGTACGCACCTTTTTCTATTCAACTGAACGCTCCATTACGTTTTAATGTACTGAACTTACTATTTAGTTTAATGTACTGAACATACTATTTAGTTTAATGTACTGAACATACTATTTAGTTTAATGTCTGAACATACTATTTAGTTTAATGTACTGAACAACTATTTAGTTTAATGTACTGAACATACTATTTAGTTTAATGTACTGAACATACTATTTAGTTTATGTACTGAACATACTATTTAGTTTAATGTACTGAACGCAGCCTGCATTGTCTGGAATAATAACCTTCTTAGTGTCTGTGTCCCAAATGGCACCCTATTCCTTATGTAGTGCAGGTCCTGGTCTAAAGTAGTGCACTACATAGGGAATATGGTCAAATAGGCCTGGTCTAAAGTAGTGCACTACATAGGGAATAATGGTCAAATAGGCCCTGGTCTAAAGTAGTGCACTACATAGGGAATAATGGTCAAATAGGCCCTGGTCTAAAGTAGTGCCTACATAGGGATAATGGTCAAATAGGCCCTGGTCTAAAGTAGTGCACTACATGGGAATAGGTCAAAAGGCCTGGTCTAAAGTAGTGCACTACATAGGGAATAATGGTCAAATAGGCCCTGGTCTAAAGTAGTGCACTACATAGGGAATAATGGTCAAATAGGCCCTGGTCTAAAGTAGTGCACTACATAGGGAATAATGGTCAAATAGGCCTGGTCTAAAGTAGTGCACTACATAGGGAATAATGGTCAAATAGGCCTGGTCTAAAGTAGTGCACTACATAGGGAATAGTGTTCCATTTGGACGAAGA
>NW_019943360.1:245605-255565 GCF_002910315.2 Salvelinus sp. IW2-2015 | reverse complement strand
TAATGTTACTGAACATTACTATTTAGTTTAATGTACTGAACATACTATTTATTTAATTGTACTGAACATACTATTTAGTTTAATGTACTGAACATACTATTTAGTTTAATGTACTGAACATACTATTTAGTTTAAAGTAGAACATACTATTTAGTTTAATGTACTGAACATACTATTTAGTTTAATGTACTGAACATACTATTTAGTTTTAATGTTCTGAACATACTATTTAGTTTAATGTACTGAACATACTATTTAGTTTAATGTACTGAACATACCATTTAGTTTAATGTACTGACTGTCACATTCCTGACCTGTTTTCTCTTTTTGTATGTGTATTAGTTGGTCAGGGCGTGAGTTGGGATGGGCAGTCTGTCGGTTTGTTCTGTATGTTCTATTTCTCACATTTATTTACTGGAGGTGTTGCGTCAGCTCTGCGAACTTGGATAAGACAGATTATTGTTTGACAAGATATGGACCTTCCATATACCTTTATTCGATTTCCTCTCTCAAAAGTCTTCAGGCGTACAGGTGTGTTATATTTTCACACTTTCCGCAATATATTTAACTTCAAATAGTGATTAGGTAATTCGCGGTACTCGAGACAGTTCGTACATTATTGTCTGTTATTTTCATATCCATCCTGATTCTCGTATGTTTGTGCCTCTAATGTGTGTGCGCTGTGTGACAGTCCTTGGCGTTCAGGTTCATGTGGTCTTGTATGTTATAATTTACCACGCGTCAACTTCACTGGTGGACTTATCCAACTTGTGATCCCAGCGAGCGAGCTGAATACTGGTTTAACGCGCGATGAATGCTAACTCCAGATTGGTGGCGTCAGTGCTTCCTGTTCCGGTGTGCTTCGTATTTCTTACTCTATGTAAGTAGTTCCTCAAGCGCACTCTGATATCCCTACTGATGCATCGTTGTAACCCGTCGATAGCTTTAAACATTGTGCCTTGCTTTATAGAATGACTCTCAATATTTCTCATTATTTTTTAGGGACTAGCTATTGCATGAAAGCATTCACTAGTGTAAGAATTATCGTGTGTGTATTTTCTCGCGTTTTATTCGTTTTTAGTACGTGTGCAATAGCATGAAATGTAAACTTATGTTACACAAAATACATCACTGACCTGGGAGAAAACATGGAGAACCCTGTACTCACCATGTTACCAATCTGTCACCAATCACTTTGCTGATCCATCAGAAACCAATAAATATCTCCAGGTCTGTTGAACAAAGTGATTTTCATTGTAACTGGGGTCGTACTGACACACACACACAGACACACACACACACACACTGTCTGCCGTGATTGTCATTATAATGTAATTTATGTATTTATTTTCTGTTGTAAAGAGTTGTCTACTGTTGTCTGTCGCCCCCCAGTGGTTCTTTGTTGTAAGAACGAACTTATTTCCGTCCCAAATGGTACCCTATTGTAGTGCACTATAAAGGGAATAGGGAGCCATTAGGGACTTTTAAACTGGAATATGTTGTTGCACTACGTCCTAATGATTAGCTCTGGTACAGGGTGTGACGTGCATCTTTATGGTGCTGAACCGTCTTGATGGATATAACACCCTGGACCAGAGCTACCTAACAATACACAGCTGGATAATAAGTCCTGTTATCTGATATTCTGAATAATGTTGTATTTTATACGTTGTTAAACTGATAAAAAAAGGAGAAACCCGCACACTGCTCTTGCTAGTATCACTGCTCTTTATTCAGCTTTCCGTATCGGCCTCAAGGCCTTCGTCAGAGCTCTGTGAGTGTTAGTCGTTTGCACCCTTTGCAACAAAAGGGGTTGGAGTCGAGGGGATATAAACAAATATTACCAAATATATCAAATATAACAATGTGCATTTCATAAGTATTCTAATAAAGTGTGTACATAAAACGTATTAAACACGTCCAGGACCGGACCCCCCCCCCCTTTTCTCAGCTAAAAGTCGGGGGAACAGAACATAATAGCAGCCCAATTAATAGTCCTCTGCTACAAATTAAACACCATTTTAACACATCTGGTTAGTAGGGTATATAATCAGTTCAATGTCAGTAAAATAGCCTAATATTTTTAATCTGATTACATTGATAAAATCAATGATAAAATCAATGGCCTGGTTGTTCTGCCGCCCAGGACGAGACAAAAATAATTACATCTTAGACATCCTTATGGATCTAAACTTGGCACTTTCAAAAGTGACCTTTCCACCCAGACAGAGGCTCCACTGACGCAGAAAACTGTAAGCTTCAACCGCTGGCTTCTCGTCCCTTGTAAAACCCAACAACAGAAGCGCTTCCCTAAAAGCTGCCTGGGTTTAAACAAATATATTCTCTTTTCAGAAAGAGAAAAGCTCAATTAATAGGGAYAGAATAGTAGAGTCAGTKTTTTTGTATCTCTTCRAATATTATAGGCTGCAGYTCAGCTTCAGATTGTCATAGAGAGGAATCAATATATCTCCATATGCATCGGAGTCCCGTCTTTCTCGGGCATTTCAGAGCTTGTTTCTACCATAAGACGTCACAGAGTTAAGCATTGTTATAGAACGCTTGATATCATCTGGATACGTTTTATGTATTTATTTACAAATATAAAGAAAACAATAGATATCATTTTTTATATTTTCTTTAACAAAGGATACGTGATACCCTCAGTCAATTCGAGCCCTGGTTTTAGTCAAACACACCAAGCCCTTCCCAGACACGGAGGTATTTAATCAGAACCAAACACACCAAGCCCTTCCCAGACACGGAGGTATTTAATCAGAACACAACACACCAAGCCCTTCCAGACACGAGGTATTTAATCAGAACAAACACACAAGCCCTTCCCAGACACGGAGGTATTTAATCAGAACCAAACACACCAAGCCCTCTCAGACACGAGGTATTTAATCAGAACCAACACACCAAGCCCTTCCAGACAGGAGGTATTTAATCAGAACCAAACACACCAAGCCCTTCCCAGACACGGAGGTATTTAATCAGAACCAACACACCAAGCCCTTCCCAGACACGGAGGTATTTAATCAGAACCAAACACACAAGCCCTTCCCAGACACGGAGGTATTTAATCAGAACCAAACACACCAAGCCCTTCCCAGACCGAAGGTATTTATACAGAACCAAACACACCAAGCCTTCCCAGACACGGAGGTATTTAATCAGAACCAAACACACCAAGCCCTTCCCAGACACGGAGGTATTTAATCAGAACAAACACACACCAACCCTTCCAGACACGAGGTATTTAATCAGAACCAAACACACCAAGCCCTTCCCAGACACGGAGGTATTTAATCAGAACCAAACACACCAAGCCCTTCCCAGACACGGAGGTATTTAATCAGAACCAAAACACACAAGCCCTTCCCAGACACGGAGGTATTTAATCAGAACCAACACACACAAGCCCTTCCCAGACACGGGGTATTTAATCAGAACCAAACACACCAAGCCCTTCCCAGACACGGAGGTATTTATCAGAACCAACACAGCCAAGCCCTTCTCAGACACGGAGGTATTTAATCAGAACCAAACACACCAAGCCCTTCCCAGACACGGAGGTATTTAATCAGAACCAAACACACCAAGCCCTTCCTAGACACGGAGGTGGTCTTTTTAAAAGTCAATAAACATGTGTGTAAAATGTACACTTTTGTTTCACTGTAGATTTGTTTAAGCCCACCTAGAAACACCTGATTTATCCCACAGCATTAATGAATAAGCTGGGTATAAAATTATTCTGTTTAAGTCATAAGTAAAGGCCTTTCCTAAAGAGGCTGTCATGATTGACTGTGGCCCATATTTAACACGTATTGCTTGTTACAGAAGACCACTGTTGTACATTGAATATCCATTCATCCCTGTTACACCTTTATGTGTTGGCTCTCTATGTCTGTACATGGGGTGAAATGCGGTTTCACTAAAGTTATTACACCCTGAACCTGAAATGACCTTTAGGGTCTTTCTTTGGGGTTCTAATCTCCCCGGTGTACATGCACCGAACACCCCATAGGATGGCGCCACCTGGAAGCTCGGTGCACGTACATATAAAGACAACTAAATAGGAAACTCAACAGTGTGTTAGGCCTAGAAACATTATTTAGATGGCTGTTTTATTGTTGTTGAAAGCTTGAAATGTCCACAATGCGAAGGGCCCTTGTTTCTAACACACACACACACACACACACACACACACACACACACACACACACACACTCCAGCACACGCGAGCACATGGCTTTTTCTGAAAGTTTTTTCTCAGGGACAGACTGCGCTAAGAGTGAACAAACGAGAGAGTTCATGACGTGGTGAGATTCGGCTTTTAAAAACATATTTTATTTAATTCAAAATATTTAGTACATACATTTTATAGCCGTTCATAATTAAGGTCTTTTACGACGCCTTTCTTACAGATCCAGGGGCCTGGTGTAGCCAACCACCATTATCAGTGTCCAAGTCACCATCAAACTGCCTGGCTCTCTTGCAAGGTCCTTCAAAACGCTGTAAGTTTTCACTCCAGGGGTAGATAATACGTCGGGCCTTTAGGTCCGGGCTATGTCTCAAGGACAGCCGAGGCCAGCGCTTTAACTGTTCACGATTTTGGAAAAGACTGTCCAGCTTATTCATAAGTGTTATGAAAATCGGATAATCCAACCATTTAAAACTAAACACAGGAATAAAAAAGTTTACATCTTTGCATGCTCTGGAAGATATAGGAGAATTGACTGACTTTGTAGCATTAGCCGCATTTGTACCACTCAGGGCCTGTTCAATTTTACAGAGCGCCAGCCTGATCTTTAGCCATTCTCTCATCCCCAGAGCAGGAGAAAAACTCCTAGGTTTTGCCTGATAAATGGGTTTGGGGCCACTGGCGTTGAAGATCTTTACCGTAGAATCCTCCGGCTGGAATAAGTAAGACATATGTCCCTCACTCGTACCCAAAACTCCTTTAAAACATTCTTGAGCTTCACACAGAACTTCCTCAATGCTTTGGTCACTGGGTTCATGACAAGACGCGCATAACATACCGAAAATTGGCATAGGTGTCATTTTTGTTTAATATTCCGGGGGTTATCATGTACAGTCTTACGCATGTATTGTTCTGGGGCTTTATAAGGCGTCTGCAAAGCCCAATACCCCAGGACATTCGTGTTTCATAGACAACAACCCGGAGGGCAATAAAATAGGGGGGGCCTTACTCTTTGAAATGCTGACTCTTTGAAATGTTCATTCCCCCCCACCCCGTTCCAAACAGGACACTAGACATCAAACATCATGACAACTTCAAAGACACTATAAAAAAACTATTTTCAAACTATAAACCGTGAGAACCAGGAACAGGATGCCCAAACACATGGTCACTTCCTACCCCCGCCCCACCAGGATGTCCTGACCGGAAGCCCAAATATGGGCATGCACACGTCATCATGACATAGGGTCATAAATCAACATTTTGACGTGTGACATCTACTTTATTCTCTCTTTCCTCCGTTTCATTCAGTTGGACACATCTTCCTCCATTTCATTCAGTTGGACACATCTTCCTCCGTTTCATTCAGTTGGACACATCTTCCTCCGTTTCATTCAGTTGGACACATCTTCCTCCGTTTCGTTCAGTTGTAATCATATCTGTAATGTCGTGAGGCCTTTGAGACATCATACTAAATAAGTTGACTTGCTGGTCAAGGGAAATGCAAGTTTACTTCTTTGAGATGCTGATTCAGAGTCGCTAAGCCTTGTGGGATATTAATGAATGTGAACTCAGCAACCGTAATTCCAGAACAGTCCCACTGTTGTAATTGTGTGATGTGTATCTTCTGACAGACTCTATGCTGAGTAAAGTCATGTTTTTATCCTAAAACGTTGTTCTACCAGAACCAAAGTGTGGATGCAGTCACTATTTAGAGCAGTCTAATCTAGTTAACCCAGAACTATACTCTTGTGTGATTAAGTTCTGGGTCCATACGTGTTAGAAACTACAGTAGGTGAGTCACATGTTATTTGTTACAGCAGTTTCCATGGAAACAACATACAGAGGGGTTTATGCAAATCAACCCTTTCTGTCTTGATATCTGAAGGAGGAGTCTCTGAAAACCTATTTAAAGCAGCCAGTCCTGACTCAGCTCAACAGTCTCCAGTCTACCAACTGGTCTCTGAAATAACTATTTAAATCAGTCTGTCCTGACTCAGCTCAACAGTCTCCAGTCTACCAACTGGTCTCTGTGGTGTACAGTCTTCAGGTGATGATGTGGGTATTGAATCATCTCTCTACTCTCCTCCTCCTCTCTCTCCTTCCTCCTGCTCTCTCTCATGTAGTGGATAAGTTCAGTGATGTTCCACGGTGCCAGAAGTTCTTCCTGGAGGGGACAACTCCAAATCTCCCAGGTATTTTGGTTGGTGGGAAAGTCCAGGACCAGAACCGCTACAAGCCAATTTGCCAGTTGTTCAACAAGACATACAGGTTTGCAACTCTGTACGACACGACCAACAGGATCCCTGTGTTCTCAGCCTACACCTTCACTGGTAATACAACGGGTCGACCAAGTCAGTCCTGGATGATCGAGCCTCAGGTAGTTCTAATCTCTATTCATTCAACATGTGTATTTGTTTACAGCTCTAGACGATAATGCACCTTTGGTTCATCCACACTTTCAGCTTAAGTCTGGATTGTTAAATTGTGATTTTCTTTACAAGTTAACGTCTAAACTAGTTAAAGAGTTGTAATGTCTAAACTAGTTAAAGAGTTGTAATGTCTAAACTAGTTAATGAGTTGTAATGTCTAAACTAGTTAAAGATTTGTAATGTCTAAACTAGTTAAAGAGTTGTAATGTCTAAACTAGTTAAAGAGTTGTAATGTCTAAACTAGTTAAAGAGTTTTAATGTCTAAACTTGTTAAAGAGTTTTAATGTCTAAACTTGTTAAAGAGTTTTAATGTCTGACTGATGTTTCTGCAGCTTGAAGATATAAATAACCAACGTGACATGAAGGTGGATAATAAAGCTGTCACACACAACTTCCAGGCTGTGGATGCAGACTACATAAATAACAACCTGGGTCTGGACAGAGGTCACCTTTTCCCATGTTCGCACGTACCTGATGATGAAACCATGAGATCCACTTTCACCCTGACAAACGCCGTTCCCCAGGACAGCTCCTTCAACAGAGGCAGATGGTGCAAAATGGAGTGCAACGTCAGAAAATATATTGTGGAGAACTGCAAGAATAACAACAAGATAGAGGCCTATGTGGTGACTGGAGCAGTTCCCAACATCACCAACAAACTGAACAACAGAGTGAACATCCCAGATATCATGTGGACAGCCTACTGCTGTAAAAACAACCTGGGACAGTGGGTGGCCGGAGCACACTGGGGGGAGAACAAAAAAATAAATACAATCCAACCCGTGAAACGGAAATATCCAGCTCTGAACTCAAATACAGGGATGCACGACATGTTGAACAAGTCAGGTGATGACGGTGGTGGTGTCCAGGTGATCCCAGATCAGACCTCAAATACCTTGGTAGGGCTGTATGACATGCTGAACAAGCGTTATGGTAATGGTGTCCAGCTGTTCCCAGATCAGTGTCCAAAAGTTGATATTCCGAGAGCGCTTCTCCTCAAGGTTGGGGGGGATGAACAGGATCATTGTGAATATGATGACTGTGTCTGTTCCTCTGTGGGGGTCAAAGGTTATTACCTACCTGTTGTATTTGTTTCTGTGCTGGTGATGATGATGTAGTGACATAACCACCAGGAACCTGTGACATCATCAGGTCAAGCAGGTAATAATGGACCTGGTTTAGTCTGACCTGAGTTTCACGCTGTGATCAACATTCACTATTAATGACAATACTTTCTGAACTATCAGCACAGTAGACTACTGTACTACCCTGTTTAATGTAGACTACTGTACTACCCTGTTTAATGTAGACTACTGTACTACCCTGTTTAATGTAGACTACTATACTACCCTGTTTAATGTAGACCCCTGTTTAATGTAGACTACTGAACTACCCTGTTTAATGTAGACGACTGTACTACCCTGTTTAATGTAGACTACTGACCTACCCTGTTTAATGTAGCCTACTGTACTACCTGTTTAATGTAGACTACTGTACTACCCTGTTTAATGTAGACTACTGTACTACCCTGTTTAATGTAGACTACTGACCTACCCTGTTTAATGTACACTACTGAACTACCCTGTTTAATGTAGACTACTGTACTACCCTGTTTAATGTAGACTACTGTACTACCCTGTTTAATGTAGACTACTGTACTACCCTGTTTAATGTAGACTACTGTACTGCCTGTTTATGTAGACTACTGTACTACCCTGTTTAATGTAGACTACTGTACTACCCTGTTTAATGTAGACTACTGTACTCCCTGTTTAATGTAGACTACTGACTACCACCCTGTTTAATGTAGCCTACTGTACTACCCTGTTTATGTAGACTACTGTACTACCCTGTTTAATGTAGACTACTGTACTACCCTGTTTAATGTAGACTACTGTACTACCCTGTTTAATGTACACTACTGAACTACCCTGTTTAATGTAGACTACTGTACTACCCTGTTTAATGTAGACTACTGTACTACCCTGTTTAATGTAGACTACTGTACTACCCTGTTTAATGTAGACTACGGTACTACCCTGTTTAATGTACACTACTGAACTACCCTGTTTAATGTAGACTACTGTACTACCATGTTTAATGTAGACTACTGAACTACCCTGTTTAATGTAGACTACTGTACTACCCTGTTTAATGTAGACTACTGTACTACCCTGTTTAATGTAGACTACTGTACTACCCTGTTTAATGTAGACTACTGTACTACCCTGTTTAATGTAGACTATGTTGGAGCAAATCATTAAGGAGAGCTGAGCATGAAATATAAATAGGTCTAGTTGCCAGGCTGAAGTAGCAAGGACATGCCACATTAAGAGAAGATGACACACCAGGCCATATGACACCCAGGCTATACTCTATTTTTGAAAGAGTACATTGACCAAGACACACGTACATTTATGACAGCTGGACATACTATGGTCAGCAGGATACAGGAAGAAAGATGGAAGCGATAACTGATGACTAACACGTAAAACATAAGCATGCAATGCATAGATTATTTTAGGACGTGAAGGGGTTCTGTCATCGTTATAACCTAACCAAAAGCAGATATGAGCGTTAGTGGGCGTGAACAAGCAAGCTCTGAGATGAAAAGATAATCATGGAAAAAGTCAAGGGAAGCTATTTTCATATAGAGGGAGGGACTCTATACGTTATGCAAAGACAGAATCCTATAAAGGCAGGACTCTGTAATATGAGAATTTAGTCTCTTTCCATGGAGGGGCTCAGTTTTGCTACTTTGTATTAAAGTGTATATTGAATTCACAAGTTCTTGTAAGAGTGTTATATTTCTGAGACGATTCTCCACGACACCGGTCAGGATGCTCTCGATGGTGCAGCTGTAGAACTTTTTGAGGATCTGGGGACCCAGCTAAATATTGTCAGCTCCTGAGGGGGAAAGGTTTTGTCGTGCCTCTTCACAACTGTGTTGGTGTGTTTCGACCATGATAGTTTGTTGGTGATGTGGACACCAAGGAACTTGGAACTCTCGACTCGCTCCACTTCAGCCCTGTCAATGTTAATGGGGGCCTGTTGGCCCTCCTTTTCCTAAAGTCCACGATCAGCCCCTTTGTCTTGCTCACATTGAGGGAGAGGTTGTTGTCATCAGGCCAGGAAGTCCTGAGGCATGGTTCCAGGGCTAGGTCCTCTGGGAGGGGAGGGAGAGAGAGAGTTACAGGGTGCATGAGACAGGAGAAATACTCCAGATATAAAGATTGACCCTAGCCCTCTGACACAAACTTTTGCAGCATAAATACTGGAGGCTGAGATACGAGGGGTAGGGAGACACTGTGGCCATGTCCTATG
>NW_019943360.1:234225-244865 GCF_002910315.2 Salvelinus sp. IW2-2015 | reverse complement strand
TTACTGATACTACCCGTTTAATGTAGACTACTGTACTACCCTGTTTTAATGTAGACTACTGTACTACCCTGTTTAATGTAGACTACTGAACTACCCTGTTTAATGTAGACTACTGTACACCCTGTTTAATGTAGACTACTGTACTACCCTGTTTAATGTAGACTACTGTCTACCCTGTTTTAATGTAGACTACTGTACTACCCTGTTTAATGTAGCCTACTGTACTACCCTGTTTAATGTGACTACTGACTACACTGTTTAATGTAGACTACTGTACTACCCTGTTTAATGTAGACTACTGAACTACCTGTTTAATGTAGATACTGACTACCCTGTTTAATGTAGACTACTGTACTACCCTGTTTAATGTAGACACTACTACCCTGTTTAATGTAGACTACTGTACTACCCTGTTTAATGTAGACTACTGTACTACCCTGTTTAATGTACGACTACTGAACTACCCTGTTTAATGTAGACTACTGTACTACCCTGTTTTAATGTAGACTACTGAAACTACCCTGTTTAATGTAGACTATGTACTACCCTGTTTAATGTGAACTACTGTACTACCCTGTTTAATGTAGCACTTACTGTAATGTAACCGCTGTTTAATGTAGATTACTGAACTACCCTGTTTAATGTAGACTACTGTACTACCCTGTTATGTAGACTACTGTACTACCCTGTTTAATGTAGACTACTGTACTACCCTGTTTAATGTAGACTACTGACTACCCTGTTTATGTAGACTACTGTACTACCCTGTTTAATGTGGGATGATCAGATGCGTATCGTGGCGTATGCCTATGATTCCCCCGGACAGGGCCTATGATGTAGTGGACCCTACCAGAAAACATTTAGTTACTTTTTGCATTTATTATGCTTTAAGTCTTACATATACACAAGAACAACACATTTCTAAATTTTGGTGAAAGTTGGCCATTAGCTAACCACAACTTTCCTGTCAAAGACATTCATGAACTACARCTTGACGATCTGACAGTGTGGGGTAGAGAAATTCCAACTAACGGGTGAAAAATTCACCAGGTTCTTTCGGTGTATATGCAGAACAGAATACAAATACACTAATAATACATCCAGTCTCTGGYTATTGGTGATACTTTCCATTCTGCCCTATTGTGACCTTTGACCCCTTGCAAAGGGCCTTAMATTTCCACATTCTGGATGACATCCTGCTGAACTTTCATTGTTTGATCTAGCGTGTGAAGAAAAATGTCCCTCTCACTTGTCCCATGTGGGCTGACCTACGGTGYAGTTAGATGGAAAGGTGCTACTTGATGTAGACATGACATGTGATTTGGGATGAGGGGAAATGTCAATCAATGACAATTGAAATTGCTAATTTATTCTGCACATTGCTATATTTGTTCATGTAGACATTGAATATGTTTCATATGTGGGTGATGCATTTCATTTGTAGTCTTTCTTAATTTGTTCTTTTGAAATATATTTAACATCATTTGGTGGGATGTCTGTAAGAAATCACTTATGATGATCAATATTTCAATTTAGTGTAATGACATCAAACATTCACTTCTCCTGAAGGGCGTACATAATATGATTCACTATTCGCCATAAATGTAAAAGCATTAGATTGGCGTATGCAYGGCCCAAAAGGAGTTTCCACCATATTTCCTGTTCATGCAGAGAATTGAAAGGGGGCACTTTGGGAGAACTGAGATGTTTGATACAAATTACTGAGCAACTCCTTCCTCCCTCCTTGAAGTAATCATTGCTTAGACAGGAATGGACAGGTGAAACCAAGGGCTCCACTACATGGCATTAACCTGTCTAGTCATTTCTAATCAGTGATTACTCCTTAGGAGGACAAAAGGAGGGATATATGTAAAGATTGAGCGAGCCACTACTGTCAGCTACACAACCCAATCCTGTTATTTGCAYATAATATACTTTTGACCTCTCACCTGTATATTGTCTGTAACCATTCCACAGATATCTTGTACAGTGGAAACACTTGAGCCTCTGCCTCGTCCACATCAGCAATAACTCATCACTCCTACTCCAGATAAATTCATTAGCATGAAGTTTGATACCCATATGACCCCACTCAACCCCAGGGGCCAAGTGTTAACATTCCATCTAACTTGGGGCCTTACGTATCAACTGWCTCAGAGTAGGAGTGTTCCTCTCGGATCAGTTTTGCAGTTTACAACAAGAATAAGATTATAGACACATCCTAGATCAGCAATTACTGTGAGAGGATTTGTGGATGAAGTCCCAGGTCCCCCTCTGTCCATGTTATGTTGTTCATTTGGATCTTAACATGGCTTTTGGGGGCCCTAACCAATATTTGGTTTGGGGGCTGCCCACCTCGCTGGCAAAACATTGTAGTGCCCTCCCCCCTCTTGACGGTGGAGAGAAATTGAAATTGTTGAATTATTTACATTTCAATTGTGGCCATTTTGCCATTGTGCAAGGAAAGGTTTAGCAATTTTGAATACATTTCATGCAATTAGACTCATTTTGCCATGGAGCAGAGAAAAGGTGCAGTATTACAGTGAATTTGCTGCAATTCTACACATTTTGCCAAGATTTATGCAATGTTAACCATATCTGAGTGAGAGTGACTAACACAATCATTGGGGGCACATGCCCCTGCGTGCCCAGTCGGTATCGGGCCATTATTACAAGAAGTTTAGATAACTGGCTAGACTAACTTACCAATCTACATTTTTGTAGCTGACATGGCTAATTTTGACTCGGTGACTGGCAATATTTGTTCTGATATTTACTATATACATTTTTAGGATTGTGTGTTTTGTATTGTTAGGTATTACTGCATTGTTGGAGCTAGAAACCAACATTTTGCTGCCCGTACGATAACATATGTGTATGTGACAAACTTTTATTTGCTAACCAACTGCTGATGCACAACCAAATCTCAAAATTTCACCTTGTGTATTTTACTATTGTAGCACAACAGTAAGTGACCGCTGTTAAAAAATAAATAATAATGATAATAATGGTCGGTGGCCTCCTAGCTACTGCTTATGTGGATTATGCCTGCAGCCCACTGTGGTTATGCGTCATAGCGCAATTCCATCCTCACTGGAAGTAATCATTGCTTAGACATGATTGGGCAAGTCATGTATTTAGAAATTATCATTGATTACAGGGGGGATATGGTTACAAAAAATACTATTGTAATTCACTTTCAATCCATGTTCTTTACATTCAATGTCAAATTCTGTATAGTGATTATTTCCATTCAAAAAGAAGTAACTGATGTAGAATGTAACAGGTCTCAATTTAATTCTGAATGGACCCCAATYTAGCTTGGAAAACTATTTGAAGCACTAGGGGACATTTCTCCATATAACATTCCATATAGTTAGCCTGTAACTGTCTGGAAAACTTGTCCTATGTGTCATCTCCATACTTATCAGAATGCCAAAAAGAAAGAGGGCCCCAACTTTTGATGACATTGCCTCAGTTGTTAAAAGGCTAGGCCTCTCACTAGACGAAGTTAGAGCAGCGTGCTACCATCAGGAAAATGATTATTTTCTGTGCAGAAATGGTTGAGGAGGCCAAGGCAGTCATTAAATGCAAACACCAAGAAGCACACATTTTTCACTATGACACCATGTTTGACCTGGGCAATTTTTATGTTTCGCCCCTTGTTTTCCGTCATGTAGCATTTCAAGAGGCACCTGTCCTTCCCCTGGCCTTTTTCATTCACACCACCCGTCACATGGAAAACCACAAACAGTTCTTTCGCACCATCCTTTAACTCCTTCCCCAACTATCAACAGCAATCTTCTGCACAGACCGTGAGGCAGCTATTGAGGGAGCAATCCAGTCTGTGCTGCCGCAAGCCAGGATTGTCAATTGCTGGAACCTCATCTCGAACAATGTGAAGTACAAGATGAGGTCATAGGGTGCCCAAGCTGTGGCCGATTACCAGCATGCCATCAAAAAGCCTCTTCAACCATTTCTGGTGCTGTTCAACCATTTACATATATATATACATATATCCCTCCTTTTGTCCTCCCTAGGAGTAATCACTGATTAGAAATGACTAGACAGGTTAATGCCATGTAGTGGAGCCCTTAGTTTCACCTGCCCATTCCTGTCTAAGCAATGATTACTTCAAGGAGGGAGGAAGAAGTTGCTCAGTAATTTGTATCAAACATCTCAGTTCTCCCAAAGTGCCCCCTTTCAATTCTCTGCATGAASAGGAAATATGGTGGAAACTCCTTTTGGGCCRTGCATACGCCAATCTAATGCTTTTACATTTATGGCGAATAGTGAATCATATTATGTACGCCCTTCAGGAGAAGTGAGTGATGTCATTACACTAAATTGAAATATTGATCATCATAAGTGATTTCTTACAGACATCCCACCAAATGATGWTAAATATATTTCAAAAGAACAAATTAAGAAAGACTACAAATGAAATGCATCACCCACATATGAAACATATTCAATGTCTACATGAACAAATATAGCAAYGTGCAGAATAAATTAGCAATTTCAATTGTCATTGATTGACATTTCCCCTCATCCCAAATCACATGTCATGTCTACATCAAGTAGCACCTTTCCATCTAACTGCACCGTAGGTCAGCCCACATGGGACAAGTGAGAGGKACATTTTTYTTCACACGCTAGATCAAACAATGAAAGTTCAGCAGGATGTCATCCAGAATGTGRAAATKTARGGCCCTTTGCAAGGGGTCAAAGGTCACAATAGGGCAGAATGGAAAGTATCACCAATAACCAGAGACTGGATGTATTATTAGTGTATTTGTATWCTGTTCTGCATATACACCGAAAGAACCTGGTGAATTTTTCACCCGTTAGTTGGAATTTCTCTACCCCACACTGTCAGATCGTCAAGCTGTAGTTCATGAATGTCTTTGACAGGAAAGTTGTGGTTAGCTAATGGCCAACTTTCACCAAAATTTAGAAATGTGTTGTTCTTGTGTATATGTAAGACTTAAAGCATAATAAATGCAAAAAGTAACTAAATGTTTTCTGGTAGGGTCCACTACATCATAGGCCCTGTCCGGGGGAATCATAGGCCCTGTCCGGGGTAATCATAGGACATGGCCACAGTGTCTCCCTACCCCTCGTATCTCAGCCTCCAGTATTTATGCTGCAAAAGTTTGTGTCAGAGGGCTAGGGTCAATCTGTTATATCTGGAGTATTTCTCCTGTCTCATGCACCCTGTAATTCTCCCTCTCCCTCCCCTCCCAGAGGACCTAAGCCCTGGAACCATGCCTCAGGACTTCCTGGCCTGATGACAACAACCTCTCCCTCAATGTGAGCAAGACAAAGGGGCTGATCGTGGACTTTAGGAAAAGGAGGGCCAAACAGGCCCCCATTAACATCGACAGGGCTGAAGTGGAGCGAGTCGAGAGTTCCAAGTTCCTTGGTGTCCACATCACCAACAAACTATCATGGTCGAAACACACCAACACAGTTGTGAAGAGGGCAAGACAAAGCCTATTCCCCCTCAGGAGACTGAACATATTTAGCATGGATCCCCAGACCCTCAAAAAGTTCTACAGCTGCACCATCGAGAGCATCCTGAGAGGTTGTATAACCGCCTGGTACGGCAACTGCTGGGCATCTGGCCATAAGGCGCTACAGAGGGTAGTGCGTACGGCCCAGTACATTACTGGGGGAAAGCTTCCTGACATCAAGGACCTATATACTAAGCGTTGTCACAGGAAGGGCCAAAAAATAGTCAAAGAGCCCCTACCCCCCCAGTGTTTTTACACTGCTGCTACTCACTGTTAATTATAAATGCAAAGTCACTTTACAAATGACCTCAACTAACCTGTACCCCCGCACATTGACTCGGTACCGGTACCCCATGTATATAGCCTCGTTGTTATTGTTATGTAATTGTCTTGTGTTACTTATGGATTTAATAAAAAAATTTGACTTTAGTTTATTAAAACTTTTCTTAACTCTATTTCTTGACCTGCATTGTTGGTTAAGGGCTTGTAAGTAAGACTTTCACGGTAAGGTCCACAGCTGTTGTTTTCGGCGCATGTGACAAATATAATTTGATTTGATTTGGCTTGGTTTTTGCTCTGGCATGCACTGTCAACTGTGGGACCTTATATAGACAGGTGTGTGCCTTTCCAAATCATGTCCAATCAATTGAATTTACCAYAGSTGKACTCCAATGAAGTTGTAGAAACAGCTCTAGGATGATCAATGGAAACARGATGCACCTGAGCTCAATTTGAGACTCATTGCAAAGGGGAAGAATCATTATGTAAATAAGGTATTTCTGTTTTTTATTTGTAATTAATTTGCTAAAATGTATAAACCCGATATTCACTTTGTCATCATAGGGTATTGTGTGTAGATTGAGGGAAAATATTAACGTAATCGATTTTAGAATAAGGTTGTTAGGTTATAGCATGTGAAAAAGAAAAAGGAGTCTCTGCATGTGAAAAATTAAAATGTGTCTGTCTGTCTGGTAGAGTAGTGGTTATGGCGTTTGCTTCCCGAACCAGAGTTTGAGAGTTCAAATCTGAGAAGAGAGCCATTTTTTTAGAGAGCCATTTTTGATGTTGCCTTTTGTTGGCATGAAAGAGCTAAGTTGAGGTGTGTAGGGGGGTAGGGGATATTTTCCATCAAATAGAAGGACTGAAGTGACACCTTGTATAGAATGTCCTTTTAATAGAGTTGTGATAACATACTATGTCGTGGAGTAACAATATAAACCTTGTCTGCAAAAAGCCAACTTTGACCTGGGGGCATGCTTTGTAGACCATTCAAAAGCGTTCCGATACCTTGTCCCCAAGAAAAAAAACACATGTCATGATAGCTTATAGACAGTAGTAGGCAAATGAAGTGACAAAGTTCCAATATTAAGATGTTGGAATAACATTTCTAGGGTCTATTTGCTGGTAATTGGAAACACGTCCCTTTCGAAAGTCGTCCCCCGTTCCTAAACACATCCATCCTATAGTGTAGGTTTTGAAGATTCATAATCTATGTTTGTAATCATCAGAAGAAGATTGAGGAACGGTTGGTGGACCCAAGAAGTACAAGCCCCCACGCCATTCTCCAACCTCTGAAATGTTGTCTTTGATGTGTGCATTTTGAAGTATCCCTTAACATTTATTCTCTGTCTGTCTGGTAGAGTAGTGGTGATGGTGGATGCTCCCCAAACCAGAGTTTGAGAGTTCAAATCCCAGAGAAACAGTTAATGTAGGAACTTCTTTCTTGTTGCCTTTGTGGGCCTGAAAGAGCAAACAAGAGGTATGTAGGGGAAAAGGGGCTAGTTCCCATTAAATAGCAAGAATGAAGTGACACCTTGTTTCAAATGTAATTTCAATAGAGTTGTGATACCATACTATGCTGTGGAGTAACAATACAACCATACTCTGCAAAAGCCACCTTTTACCTGGGGCCATTATTTGTAGACCATTCAAAGGTTTTCCTAGTCTTGGTACCCCTGAAGAAAGCCACATGTTAAGATAGTTTAAAAATAGTTGTAGTAGTAGTTATGGTCGTGAATTCCCAAAGGAGAGGTTGTGAGTTAAATTCCTTTCAAGAGCATGCCAATTTGCTTTTGTTGCCTTGACAGAACAATGTTGAGGTGGGGTTCCGGAAGGACATAGACAGCAAGGGAAATTGGATTATAAAATGTTAGSGTACAGCAACTGGTGTTGAGTAGGAGTGCTGATCTATGATCAAACCCACCCCTGTCCATATAATCTTATCCCAGAGACAACTGAGTCAGAATGATCTAGGCAAAGCTGATTGTAATAAAGTGCTCCTCTGTACGCATTTATGAAATGTCTCAGGCTAAGAGTGCTGAACTGGAATCAGTACCCCCCCACCCCCCGTCAAAGTAATGTTATTCATAAATAACATTATGAATAAATATGTTATTTATGAATAATACATAACATAAATTATAATAATAATTTATAATTTAATAATAATATAATAATAATACACATACATAAATAATACTCACAAATGCTAAACAGATCCTAGTTCAAGCCACCAAGTGAACGTTGGATATTGGGTGCTAAACGTCTTGAACAGGGGTTGAAAAAGTACCCAATTGTCATACTTGAGTAAAAGTAAAGATAGATGTTAATAGAAAATAACTCAAGTAAAAGTCACCCAGTAAAATACTAAGTAAATGTCATTGCTAAAAGATACTTAAGTATCAGTGGTAAGAGTATAAATGATTTGACCTTCCATATATTAAGCCAACCAGACAGCACAATTCTCTTGTATTTTTATTTAAGAAATAGCCATGGGAACACTCAGACATAATTTACAAACGAAGCATGTGTTTAGTGAGTCTGCTAGATCAGAGGCAGTAGGGATGTTCTCTTGATAAGTGTGTGAATTGGACCATTTTCCTGTCCGGCTTAGCATTCAAAATGCAAAAAGTACTTTTGGGTGCCAGGGAAACTGTATGGAGTAAAAAAAATATTATTTTCTTTAGAAATGTGGTGAAGTAAAATGTAATGTTGTAAAGAAACAGAAAGAGTAAAAGTACAGATACAAAAAAATCAGATATAAACAGAATGTAGTGGAGTAGTTTAAATACATTTTTGTTAAGTAATTTACACCACTGGACTTGAAAGGAACACCTCAATTACCTCGACTAACAGGTGCCCCGACACATTGACTCTGTACCGGTACCCCATGTATATAGGCTCACTGTTTTTATTTTACTGCTGATCTTTAATTATTTATTACTTTTATTTCTTATTTTTCTTACAACTAAATTGTTGGTTAAGGGCTTCATTTCAGCATTTCACTGCAAGGTCTACACATGTAGTATTCGGCGCATGTGACAATTTGATTTGTTACACATGAAAACATGTTGTGAACCTGGTGTGACATTATTGAAGCTGTGCTGACACCTAGTGGACATAAAGAGGACCAACACTACACACACATATACACACACACTATAACCTTAAAACAGATAGGATGCTTTACATACGTTGCTCTTTTTTATTAGACACTAATAATATGTCCAATAAACAGACGTTCAAAAGTCGCAATGTAAAGCAAAAACGACTGGAAAGTTCTTCAAAAGCAGCTGTAGTGAATCAAGCATCTTGGGGTTAACTGAATTAGGTCAAAGTATATATTTGAAATGTTCTAATTAATTGAATCTTTATTTAACTAGGCAAGATGAACTAAACAACACAGACACAGTTTACCTGCTATGTCTGGGAAACAGGATTAACACCGACAGAACTTGTCAAAATACAATGCATATTTCTGTACTACGAGTAGGTATATACAGTATCATCGGTAACAATTGTGTACAAGCCACCTAGCTAATAAAATACTGGCGCTTGCGGTCATTTGTTACATTTCAGCCACAGCGATTCCCCAATTGAGGCGCAACAGAGTTCACCGGGGAATGCAGGAACACCGGAAAAAATAACTAAACCAACGAACGAGAAATGGCGGAGGCTACCAGAACGAAGAGAGACATTTTTTCCGAGTTAAAAACGTAATTACATAGCTCACTCCCAACCCGGTATGTCATTCTAGTGTTATACGACTGTATGCGTTGTTTGTTGGCAACCTTGATATTTACGGAGTTTTTGGAACGGATTCCTGTTGGAACGTTCCACAAATTATACCCACCCAATTGATCGTGCTTCTTTGTGTGCGTTGTTTGTTGGGAACCTTGTTATTTACGAAGTTTTAGTAAACAGTACACTGAGCCGTAATATGCTTCTTGTCGTGTACACAATCTTGTCATGTACCAGGGATTCAAACTAGTCACCGTTCGGCGAAATTCTCCGTTTTGAATCCAAAATAGGTGACCTACGTGATTCGTGTAGATCTGATGAGAAAAGTTGAGTAGGGGGGCTGCACTTTTCAAGTGTCAAATGTCATTTTTTTGTACATGTGATTTTTTTCAACTGTCCAGTGTGTTTTTACAGGCGATTTGAACACTTGTAATGGTCATTTTACACGCGTTCATTACACCCGTTCAGCCTATTGGGGAAGGAATGGCGTTTTTGGATAATTGCCGAATACAATTTATTTATTTTATTTTTTGCTAACATCACTTTTTAAAACAATGTTTTTAAGCATTTATGTATTGAAAAAAAGCACAAAGAATCATAATTCATCGAGGTAATTTTTATAAGGTGTCCATAATTTTTCTTTGTCTAGTATTTTTATATGTATATTATATTTCACCTTTATTTAACCAGAACAAGTTCTCATTTACAACTGCAACCTGGCCAAGATAAAGCAAAGCAGTGAGACACAAACAACACACAGTTACATATGGAATAAACAAACATACAGTAGAATAAGTCTATATACAGTGTGAGCAAATGAGGTAAGATAAGGGAGGTAAGGCAATAAATAGGCCATGGTGGCGAAGTAATTACAATATAGCAATTAAACACTGGAATGGTAGATGTGCAGAAGATGAATGTGCAGGTAGAGATACTGGGGTGTAGTATCAAGCTAAGTATCAAATATATACAGTGGGGAGAACAAGTATTTGACACACTGCCAATTTTGCAGGTTTTCCTACTTACAAAGCATGTAGAGGTCTGTAATTTTTATCATAGGTACACTTCAACTGTGAGAGACGGAATCTAAAACAAAAATCCAGA
>NW_019943360.1:228908-233066 GCF_002910315.2 Salvelinus sp. IW2-2015 | reverse complement strand
GTTTGGGCCCATTCATCCTGAAGAGCTGGTGTAATGAGTCAGGTTTGTAGGCCTCCTTGCTCGCACACCACTTTTTCAGTTCTGGCCACAAATGTTCTATTGGATGAGGTTAGGGCTTTTTGATGGCCACTCCAATACCTGACTTCGTTGTCCTTAAGCCATTTTGCACAACTTTGGAAGGATGCTTGGGGTCATTGTCATTTGGAAGACCCATTTGCGACAAGCTTTAACTTCCTGACTGATGTCTTGAGATGTTGCTCTAATATATCCACATAATTTTCCTACCTCATGATGCCATCTATTTTTGTGAAGTGCACCAGTCCTCTTGCAGCAAAGCACCCCCACAACATTGATCTGCCACCCCTGTGCTTCACGGTTGGGATGGTGTTCTTCAGCTTGCAAGCCATCCCCCTTTTCCTCCAACATAATGATGGTCATTATGGCCAAACAGTTCTATTTTTGTTTCATCAGACCAGAGGACATTTCTCCAAAAAGTATTATCCTTGTCCCCATGTGCAGTTGCAAAACCTAGTCTTTTTTTATGGCGGTTTTGGAGCAGTGGCTTCTTCCTTGCAGAGCGGCCTTTCAGGTTATGTCGATATAGGTTCTTGTTTTACTGTGGATATAGATACTTTTGTACCTGTTTCCTCCAGCATCTTCACAAGGTCCTTTGCTTTTGTTCTGGGATTGATTTACACTTTTCGCACCAAAGTACGTTCACCTCTAGAAGACAGAACGCGTCTCCTTCCTGAGCGTTATGACGGCTGCGTGGTCCCATGGTATTTATACTTGCTTACCATTGTTTGTACAGATGACGTGGTGCCTTCAGGTGTTTGGAAATTTCTCCCAAGGATGAACCAGACTTGTTGAGGTTTAGAATTTTTGTTCTGAGGTCTTGGCTGATTTCTTTTGATTTCCCCATAATGTCAAGCAAAGAGACCCTGAGTTTGAAGGCAGGCCTTGAAATACATCCACAGGTACATATTAGAAGCTTCTAAAGCCATGACGTAATTTTCTGGAATTTTCCAAGCTGTTTAAAGGTACAGTCAACATAGTGTATGTAAACTTCTGACCCACTGGAATTGTGATACAGTGAATTTTATGTGAAATAATCTGTCTGTAAACCAATGTTTGGAAAAATTACTTGTGTCATGCACAAAGTATATGTCCTAACCGACATTTCCAAAATGAATGTTTGTCCACAAGAAATGTGTGGAGTGGTTGAAAAACGAGTTTTAATGACTCCAACCGAAGTGTATATAAACTTCCGTCTTCAACTGTATACAAAAGTATGTGGACACCATTTCAAATTAGTGGATTTGGCTATTTCAGGCACACTCCTTGCTGACAGGTGTATAAAATATAGTACACAGCCATGCAATCTTCATAGACAAACATAGGCAGTAGAATGGTCTTACTGAAGAGCTGAGTGAGATGCCACCATAGGATGCCACCTTTCCAACAAGTCAGTTTATCACAGGTTTGGTGGAGGAGGAATAATGGTCAGTTTATCACATGTTTGGTGGAGGAGGAATAATGGTCTGGGGCTGTTTTTCACCGGTTCAGTTTAGTTCCAGTGAAGGGAAATCTTAACGCTACAGCATACAATGACATTCTAGACAATTCTGTGCTTTCAAAATCGTGGCAACAGTTTGGGATAACCTGGAACGCCAATGAGATGATGCGAGGACATGCTGCCAGGCCTACATCAGTGCCCGATTCTCACTAATGCTCTTGTGGCTGAATGGAAGCAAGTCCCCGCAGCAATGTTCCAACATCTAGTGGAAATCCCTCCCAGAAGAGTGGAGGCTGTTATAGCAGCAAAGGGGGGACCAACTCCATATTACTGCCCATGATTTTTGAATGAGATGTTGGGCGAGCAGGTGTCCACATACTTTTGGTAATGTAGTGTACTTTTGGTAATGTAGTGTATTTTNGTGGAAAGCCTTCCCAGAAGAGTGGAGGCTGTTATAGCAGCAAAGGGGGGACCAACTCCATATTAATGCCCATGATTTTTGAATGAGATGTTGGGCGAGTAGGTGTCCACATACTTTTGGTAATGTAGTGTACTTTTGGTAATGTAGTGTATTTTACCACTTATTTGTGTCACTAAACATTCTCCATATATGCAGTACTTCCACATGTTTTTGTCCTGGTATCAGGACCTTCAGACGAGTCGGGTGAGGACTGTGGGCATCCTAGAGCAAAACAACCGAAGTGTACGAGTTTGTGAGTCTCACCTTTACACAGATGGGTCATATTAGTGGGTAACCAAAATTGTTCGGACGCTACAGACGATTTTGTGAGAATACCGATTTTCGGGATGTCTCATGGTCTGACAAACACGCTCTAGCTCTGTCAACTTTCTCCGTGGATGCGGAAGTGTTACACAGGCGGATGTGGTGGATTGCGAAGCATCCAATATAACAAAAAAAACATTTCTCCAGTTTAAACTGACTGATTTTTATGGGGATTGTTTTCTTATGCTAATTCGATTTCCGCGGGGGTGGGGTTTGATCGTCTGATATCTTAGCCAAAGAAAATAACAAACATCGTCCTAGGCTCTGTCTGAAGATATCGATCTATTTTCTGCACTAATTTAGTGTTTTTCCATGTCAGCATCGATGGTTTCACCGCTCACTGAACAAAACTAATGGAACAAACAGCTCATTCCGTTGGTGCGTCATCTTCCTAGAAAAGCGGTGACTGGCGCCATTGTGTGGATTTACGGGACATTTCACGAAACGAGTTGTTAACTCTAACTTCTTAGGAATTGAATAAATCAACAAACTTCGATGAAAATACAACGTGTCCAATCTACTGTTGAACAGACCGTTTTGAAAGCTTTTTTTCCCCAAACCTTTATGGTTTCGGACAACTGGTCAATTAAGTAGCACAGATTATACCACTTTCTATACCTGTTGCTCAACTTTGATAAGATAAGTGCTGAAGATATCAACTTGAAGGCCAATCACTTATTCAAGATGAGTAGTTCAACAAATAAACCCTTTCACGATCGACAGTCCATCTCGGAGCTCGGTGGCTGTGAGCATCGCAGTGAACGGATACATATTTCAGAATTCATCCATTCCCTTTCCTGGACCGAGTTCCTGTGGGCAGGCCAATAAAATGCATTGGGAATTTCTCCCCACTCATTCCAACAAGAGTGCTGGTTAAAGAACGCACATCCCACCGTCTACGGAGTACTCTGACAAGTCATCAKAGAAAATAACCAAACTTTACAACTGATAGGTAAGGATGCAGCGCTTTAATCCCAAACGGGTCTTTTTTATGTATTCTTATGACATTGTGACCACATGATTCCCGTGTTGATTTACATTTGGCTGAGTTTATTTTATCTTTATTTAACTAGGCATATCAGTTAAGAACAAATTCTTATTTACAATGACGGCCTAGGAACAGTGGGTTAACTGCCTTGTTCAGGGGCAGAACAACAGATTTTTACCTTGTCAGCTCGGGGATTCAATCCAGCAACGGTTACTAGTCCAATGCGCTAACCACTAGGCTAACTGCCGCCCTAGTTGACAACTAACGTGAACTATTCACCAGGTCATTGGATTTAGGTTATTTATAGTAGGGTGAAAAAAATCGACGAAATACCATTATGTTGTTGACTTTTTGCAAATCCAATTAGTTTTCCATGTTGATTTAAAGTCATCATAGATTTTTTTTATTTTTTTTGGGGGGCGGGGTAAAATGACGTGGAAACAACGTCGATTCAACCAGTTTTTTCCCCAGTGGGGTATGACTGCTGTAGTGATTGATGGAACCAGCTAGGGCAGGAACAACCCTGTGGTGCCAGGACACATGGACCTTCTGTACCATAGAGGTCCAGACCTCTGGGCAGATGCGGTGATACACTTACCTATATATATATATATCTATATAGCCTATAGGACTGTGTGCTTGCACTGTTCATTTTTTTTCCCGAATTGTTTCAACTCATTGTTATTAAAGGAGAAGTTAGATATTTTACAACCTAATCTCAATTTTATTTTTTTATGTACATGGAATGTTATAGAGGGGTCCAGACACGTTTTTGAGAAACTTTCCAAAAAACAAGCATTTCGCTACACCTGCAATAACATCTGCTAAATATGTGTATGTGACCAATAACATCTGTTAAATATGTATATG
>NW_019943360.1:217401-221473 GCF_002910315.2 Salvelinus sp. IW2-2015 | reverse complement strand
GCTGTTCCTTTCTCCCTGTAGCCTGCTGCTAGAATGGAGCCGTTTCCCCTATCCGGCTGTTCCTTTCTCCCTGTAGCCTGCTGCTAGAATGGAGCCGTTTCCCCTATCCAGCTGTTCCTTTCTCCCTGTAGCCTGCTGCTAGAATGGTACCCGTTTCCCCTATCCGGCTGTTCCTTTCTCCCTGTAGCCTGCTGCAGTTAGGAATGACACAATTTAATGTGTCAGCTACATCATCTAAAGACCAAATGCACAAATCTCAAAAGACAGGAGTGAAAAAATATAGGAATATTAGAACGAGTGTCAGAGTCCGGAATATAAATGTACACTGAGTTTACAAAACATTAAGAACACCTGCTCTTTCCATGACACAGACTGACCAGGTGAATCCAGGTGAAAGCTATGATCCCCTATTGATGTCACTTGTTAAATCCACTTCAATCAGTGTAGATGAAGGGGAGGAGACAGGTTAAATTAGGATTTTTTGTTGTTGCCCTGAGACATTTTGAGACTTGGATTGTGTATGTGTGCCATTCAGAGGGTGAATAGGTAAAACAAAAGGTTTAAGTGTCTTTGAACAGGGTGTGGTAGTAAGTGCAAGGTGCACCGTTTTTTTGTCTGTCAGGAACTGCAACACTGCTGTATTCAAATCAATATGATATAACACTAATAAAAGTCATATGTTGAACCGCTGTGTTGGTTAATATGATRCAGACAGAAAGCCTAAAATAACGTGTTTGAATACTATTCATGGAGTTTCGTTGTATGATATCAGACCTTAAGACCAAAACATGAAGGTGGAAAATGCCCTACACACCCACAATGGGTTGGGTGGTGAACTCATGGAGAGAGAAGGTTAAGGGGTGTTATGTTGTGTTCACATGATCTCTAGTAAAAACCTTCTATTGTTCTACAAAACTTTAGAGTTACAAGTTAGATGTTCTTACAAAATAACATGTTCTTACAAAACTAACATGTTCTGACAAACTAACATGTTCTGACAAAATAACATGTTCTGACAAAATAACATGTTCTGACAAACTAACATGTTCTGACAAAATAACATGTTCTGACAAAATAACATGTTCTGACAAAATAACATGTTCTGACAAAATAACATGTTTTGACAAAATAACATGTCCTGACAAATCACATCGAGATGTCAGTTAAGACACAAACAGAGTTTGAAAAAACTTTAAAGTGTTTTAAAATAGAAAGAGGTTATAATAATGTAGAAACATAATAATGTAGAAACATAATATGTTTTATTAACACACATTTTCCCAGCATGTATTCACAGATGTTTCACCAGTGTGTCATAGAAAGAGAAAGTGTGTGTGTGTGTGTGTGTGTGTGTGAAAGAGAGAATGAGAGAGAGTGTGTGTCTGTGAGAGAGAGCTAGAGAGAGCTGTATATGTGTATTTTCATGTGTTTACGTGCTTACCCCCAGGTTACAGAGGATGTCCAGAGCTGACTGGTCCTTCCTGGAGCAGCTGTTGGAGGAGGGGCAGGGTTATAGCACCGGGGTGGGCCGTGTCTGGCTCACTGTCCTCTTCCTGTTCCGTATGCTGGTCCTGGGCACCGCCGCAGAGTCAGCCTGGGACGACGAACAGAACAGCTTCGTCTGTAATACCAAGCAACCTGGATGTACCGCCGTGTGTTACGACAAAGCTTTCCCCATATCACATTACCGCTATTTTGTGCTCCAGGTGATTTTTGTTTCCACGCCGACTATTTTCTATTTTGGGTATGTGGCCTTGAGGGCTGCGAAGGAGGAGGAAGAGGAGGAAGAGGAGGAGAAGAAGAGAACGGAGGAGGGTGGTGGTGAGGGACGAGAGAACGGCGATGCTCTCGCTTTTCCCGCTGGACGCAACACTTTTTGCATGTGAACAAGGCTCAGTGTTACAGCCGCAGTGCGAGGATTACTCGGCGAGACTTCTCAATTACGGAGGAATAATACCTCGAGTAAATATCAAAAAAGGTGCTGAGTCTAGTGTCATGACTTTACATGATGCTGGCTGCGCTGTGTTAAGCACGATTTGGACTCGTATCTGCGCGGGAGTCCTTGTACACCTACGGAGCTGTCTCAGTACAGTCTCAATAACCAGGAGTGCGTCTTTGTTTAAACACTTGTTCCTGAGGACTCTAGGTACCATTTACATTCTAATTCGCACATCTCAATACTAATCACTACATTGTCCTTCAAGGGCAGTGTTTACTACATAACAAACATGGTCTTCTTATTCTCTTGTCCGATGTTCTTGGAAAACGTACTTCAAAGTTTAAACGCTAACCCACGAAACGCAAGCTGATTCGTCTTTAGATGGACACGGCGTCCTCATTCCACCACAACCAAACGTCTCTGTTTCCTATTAAACAAACTGCGTTGTTGTGTTGTTGCTTTGTGTCCCTTCTGGCACTCCTTACTGTGTCTTAGTTGCGTGTCCCTTCTGGGCACCCTTATTCATGTGGCTCTTATGTGTTTGGCTGTAGTGCTTTCTCCGGTACCCTTTATACTGTTGTTTTGTTGCTCTTGAATTGCTGCACATTTCCTTCTGGCACCCCTCAGTGAATTCTGTGTCCCTTTCTGCCACCTTTTGTTCAGTATGTGTCCCTTCTGGGCACCTCTTACTGTGGTTTAGTTGCTGTGTCCTTGTCTGGGGCACCCCCGTTACTGTGTGCTTGTGCTGTGTCCTTCGGCTGGCAACCCTTACTGATGTTTGAGTTGCTGCTGTCCCCTTCTGGGGCACCTTACTGTGTGTTTAGTTGCGGTGTCCCTTCTGGCACACCGTTACTGTGTTTAGGTTGCTGTGTGGTCCCCTTCTGAGCACCCCTTACTGTGTTTGGTTGCTGTGTCCCTTCTACAGGGACCGCTTAACTTGTGGTTTGTTGCTGTTGTCCCTTCTCGGTGACCCTTACTCGTGTTCTTTGTTGCTGTGTTCCTTCTGGGCCACACCCTTACACTGTGTTTTAGGGTGCCTAGTGTCCCCTATCTGGGCACCACTTGTTTAGGCTGTGTACCTACTGGACTTATCCTTGTGTTGTTGCTCGATATGTGGTATGTGTTGGTTGTCGTTGTTGCTCTCCCTGAAGAGTGTGGTCTGTCCTCAATATCTGAACTATATGGGGGCTCAACGCGGAGCAGGTCACCTGAAGGGCAATCGTCCAAACCACTCGTCAGCAGTCAACCACTTGCCTGCGCTTGCGAGGCCTACCCCGAGCGTCCCATGATAACTCTCACTGGGGCTTGGTGTAGCTGAGCCTGTCGACAGTCCTTCACCTCGACTGGGTGTAGCTACCTCACCCACACGTGACTTCTAAAGTGCGGCCTTGTGCTCTCACCCCGAGGCGGGTTCCAGATAACTCTCACTGGCTGTTTGGCTGCTAGCTGGCTCAACCCAGGCTCCAGTATACTCTCAACGGGCTCTGGTTGTAGCTGGCCCTCACCCAGCGTCAGATATACCTCTCACTCCGGCCTTGGGTGCTCAGCATTGGTCCTCTCCGTCGATGGGAGAATGCCATGATCGGCCCTTCTCTCCTGGGGTACAGGGACCTGCTGATCCTATCCTCAGGCTCTGGAGACACCAGGCCGGACTCAGACCCAGCATATGCAGGAGAAGTGTACTGCTCTGGGCATAGCGCTTCTCCAGGTGATGGTGACTGGCCAGCTGAGAGGTGGAGGAGCTCTGCTATGTTGAGAGACAGAGACATCTCAGCGATGGGCCTGGGGTGTAGAGGATGAAGATGGTCTCTCCGTGGGTCTGGAGACGAAGCAGGTCCACCGTGGAGGACAGGGGTCCCGGACACCACTCGAACCGGGCGGGATTCACGAAAGCGAGAGTACATAGCCCATCGAGATGAAAGCCATACCTCCAGGCAGACCTTGAGGAGGATGCTGCGGCGTAGGCACAGAGGAGACGGCCCTTCAGGCTTAGGGCCTCTGGGAGAGCTTTCACCTCCTCCTCCCTTCCATTTCCTCTCTAGTTCTTCCTATTTCTCCCCCAAAAAGATAAACCCCCCCCTTCTCATCCCTCGACCGTCTTCTCGCTCGCCTTCTTTCTTAACTCCTCCCCAC
>NW_019943360.1:213395-217376 GCF_002910315.2 Salvelinus sp. IW2-2015 | reverse complement strand
CCATTTAGGTGTCCAGGGAGTGAGGGTAGTCCAGAGAGCCCAGAACATTCCACTGGCCTTAGCGAGCTCTGAGGTCACAGTAATCAGTTAAGGAACATGCTTCACACACAGGCTATGCCCCAAATGGTAGCCTATGGGGCCCTAGTGAAAAGTAGTGCACTATGTAGGGAATAGGGTTCTATAGGGCTCTGGTCTAAAGTAGTGCACTATATAGGGAATAGGGTTACACACACACACACACACACACACACACACACGCCTGTCCCCTATGTAGCTGTCCAGCTAGAGGGGGGAGGAGGTGGGGAGGAGGGGTGAAGAGGTGGGAGCCAGGGAGGGAAAGAGAGAGGGATGGGTGTAGGGAGAGAGGGAGGGAGGGAGGGAGAGAGGGAGGGTGAGTGGTATGAAGAGGTATGGAAAGAGTAACTGTCTGATATCCTGTGAAAGATTTACATTTGATTCCCTGTGAATTATTTGAATTTGATTCCCTATGAATGATTTACATTTGATTCCATGTGATTCCCTGTGAATGATTTAAATGTGATTCCATGTGATTCCCTGTGAATGATTTAAATTCGATTCCATGTGATTCCCTGTGAATAAAAAGTAATTTTCTCATTCATTGATGAATGTAAGCGGTACAGCTGAATTGGTTATTCTATTAATAAGAAAGGAAATCACCGAATACGTGAAGAGTATTTAAATAATATATATTCAATTTTGTTTTGTATCGAGATTGTCATTGTTTATATTTATTGGTTATATTTGAATAAATCTGTTTTTAATTAGGTGATTATATTCTCTTTATTTACCCACTTCATTGGCAGACAACTAAAGCTAAGTATCGTTTTTAATACAAGTAATATACAAGTAATATACAAGTAATAGCCTGGCAATTATAGCCTGTAATATGAAACATCTTGATCCTTGAATCACAATAGTGATTCCATTCATTTATTCACCTATTCAATTCCTATCTATTCACAGGCCTACAGTAGGTCTGACACAAACAAGTAGAACTCAATGAGGATAAGGACACGTATTCATCACCAGACTGGGTGTACTCCATACGTTGACTCATTCATGGAATGGTATTTTGCAGTGGTGTAAAGTACTTAAGTAAAAAAAAATACTTTAAAGTATTACTTAAGTCGGTTCTTTTTTTTGGGGGGGGGGTATCTGTACATTATTTTTTATATTTTTTGACAACTTTTACTTTTACTTAACTACTATCCTAAAGAAAATATTGTACTGTTTACTCCATACGTTTTCCCTGACAAACTAAAGTACTCGTTACATTTCGAATGCTTAGCAGGACAGGAAAATGGTCTAATTCACACACTTATCAAGAGAACATCCCTGGTCGTCCCTACTGCCTCTGGCAGACTCACTAAACACAAATACATCTTTTGTTAATAGTGTTGGATGCAATAAAATGCAAATTAATTACTTAAAAATCATACAATGTGATTTTCTGGATTTTTGTTTTAGATTCCGTCTCTCACAGTTGATAAAAATTACAGACCTCTACATGCTTTGTAAGTAGGAAAACCTGCAAAATCGGCAGTGTGTCAAATACTTGTTCTCCCCACTGTATGTTCATTCTCCTAATCTGCTGTTAATTATCCTAACCTGCTACTTTAATTCTCCTAACCTGCTAGGTTGATTATCCTAACCTGCTACTTGAATTCTCCTAACCTGCTACATTAATTCTCCTAAACTGCTACTTTAATTCTCCTAACTTGCTACATTAATTCTCCTAAACTRCTACTTTAATTCTCCTAACTTGCTAAATTAATTATCCTAACCTGCTACTTTAATTCTCCTAACCCGCTGCGTTAACTCTCCTAACCTCCTAGGTTAATTCTCCTAACCTGCAACTTTAATTCCTTTTATGAATAATATAACTATGTCAATGGAGATTATATTCTGCTAATGACCACCACAGGAAAATAACCAGTGTTGCCGAGTAGTGAACTACATGTAATTCAGCTAGTAATCTAACTAACTACATTTTGCAGCAGCTTGGTGGTAGTTGAACTAAATTCCAATCTAGGTGGTGTTTTCAGAAGCTAATTACTGTTTTATCATGTAGCGATGTAGTTAAGTACTGGAACTAAACACTACTGTTTTATCATGTAGCGGTGTAGCTAACTACTGGAACTACACACTACTGTTTTACCATGTAGCGGTGTAGCTAACTACTGGAACTACATAACTACGTTTTACATGTAGCGGTGTACTAACTACTGGACTAAACACTACTGTTTACCGTGTAGCGGTGTAGCTACCTACTGGAATTACACACTACTGTTTACCATGTAGCGGTGTAGCAACTACTGGAACTAAACACTACTGTTTTACCGTGTAGCGGTGTAGCTAACTACTGGAACTACACACTACTGTTTTACCATGTAGCGGTGTAGCTAACTACTGGAACTAAACACCACTGTTTTACCATGTAGCGTGTAGCTAACTACTGGAACTACATTCTCCTGTTTTACCATGTAGCGGTGTAGCTAACTACTGGAACTAAACACCACTGTTTTACCATGTAGCGGTGTAGCTACTACTGGAACTAAACACCACTGTTTTACCGTGTAGCGGTGTAGCTAACTACTGGAACTACACACTACTGTTTTACCATGTAGCGGTGTAGCTAACTACTGGAACTACACACTACTGTTTTACCATGTAGCGGTGTAGTTAACTACTGGAACTACATACTACTGTTTTACCATGTAGCGGTGTAGCTAACACTGGAACTACACACTACTGTTTTACCATGTAGCGGTGTAGCTAACTACTGGATAACACACTACTGTTTACCATGTGCGGTGTAGCTAACTACTGGAATTACACACTACTGTTACCGTGTAGCGGTGTAGCTAACTACTGGAACTACTCACTCTGTTTTACCATGTCGCGTGTAGCTAACTACTGGAATTACACACTACTGTTTTACCATGTAGCGGTGTAGCTAACTACTGGAACTACACACTACTGTTTTACCATGTAGCGGTGTAGCTAACTACTGGAACTACACACTACTGTTTTACCATGTAGCGGTGTAGCTTAACTACTGGAATTACACACTACTAAACATAGAGCATGGAACTCAGAGATAGTCTATAGGTCAATGTAGCAGTAGACCTATAACTTCCATATAACTCAGAGATAGCCTATAGGCCTATAACTTCCATAGAACATAGAGATAGCCTATAGATCAATGCAGCAGTAGGCCTATAACTTCCATGTAGCAAGGGTAATTAGATACTAAGTAAAATATATAGGCCTAATGCCGACACATCAAAATAGTAGAAAATATCCTGATGAAAATTCTGGTTCTTTCAATCACATTCTTCTCTCTACTCCGCCTGTCTGCCTCCCTTTCTATCTGTCTTGACTTGAGCTATGAAGAGTGAAGTGCAACATTGTATCAAATCAGCAGGTTGGTGTGYGCAGGTACGCCTGCACCCTCAACRTTATCAGGACAGAGAAACCAGACACACGCGCCCTCAACRTTATCAGGACAGAGAAACCAGACACATGCTCAATGCTCACGTGGAGCACTACAAACAAAAAATGACAATGAAAAAATTGACAACACTCCTAAATGATGGTTATGAAATGAACAAAAACTTTTGAGGTGCCCGTAGGGACCTCAAAACAATAACCCTAAGGACCTCAAAACAATAACCCTGGGGACCTCAAAACAATAACCCTAAGGACCTCAAAACAATAACCCTAAGGACCTCAAAACAATAACCCTAGGGACCTCAAAACAATAACCCTAGGGACCTCAAAACAATAACCCTAACAGTGACCTCAAAAACATAACCTAGTGACCTAAAACAATAACCCTAGGACCTTAAAACAATAACCCTAGGGACCTCAAACAATAACCCTAGTGACCTCAACAATAACCCAGTGACCTTAAAAACAATAACCCTTAGGGACCTCAAAACAATAACCCTAGGACCT
>NW_019943360.1:210302-212603 GCF_002910315.2 Salvelinus sp. IW2-2015 | reverse complement strand
AGGGACCTCAAAACAATAACCCTAGGGACCTCAAAACAATAACCCTAAGGACCTCAAAACAATAACCCTGGGGACCTCAAAACAATAACCCTAGGGACCTCAAAACAATAACCCTAGGGACCTCAAAACAATAACCCTAGGGACCTCAAAACAATAACCATAGGGACCTCAAAACAATAACCCAAGGGACCTCAAAACAACAACCCTAGGGACCTCAAAACAATAACCCTAGGGACCTCAGAACAATAACCCTAGTGACCTCAAAACAATAACCCTATGGACCTTAAAAACAATAATCCTATGGACCTCAAAACAATAACCCTAGGGACCTCAAAACAATAACCCTACAGTGAACAACAAAACAATAACCCAGTGACCTCAAAAAAATTAACCCAGGGACCTCAAGAACAATAAACCTAGCGAACCTCAAACAATAACCCTAGTGACTAAACCAAATAACCCAACAAAAAAAAAAAAAAAAGGGACCTTAAAACACATAACCCCTGGGACCTCAAAAACCCAATAACCTAGGACCTCAAAACTCCAATAACCCTAGTGACCTCAAAACAATAACCCTAGGACTCAAAAAACAATAACCCAGGGAACCTATAAAAGCCAAATATATCCCAAGGACCTTTAAAAAACAATACCCCAAGGGCCTTTAAACAATAACCCTGGGACGCTCAAAACAATAAACCCTTAGTTGAACCTTAAAAACAATAAACCTCCAGGGACCTCAACAAACAATAACCCTAGGGACCTTCAAAACAATAACCCTAGGGAGGCCTCAGAACAACTAACCTAGTGACCTCAAAACAATAAACCTGGGGACTCAACAAAACAATAACCCTAGGGACCTCAAAACAATATAACCTTAGGGGACCTCAAAGACAATAACCCTATGACCTCAAAACAATACAACCCAAGGGACCTCAGAAACAATAACCCTATGACCTCAAAACAAACAATAAAAAGAAACAACTTTCAGTGAACCTTACAATAAAAAAAGAGAAAGACATTTCCTATGTCCATGTTTATTTGAACAGAGTGGTTATTTGTTAAAAGTTGTCTGTTCGCTGCCAAGTTTTCCCTCTCTGGAAAGATGAACTGGCAGCAGTTATTGAGGAACCGGGTCCCAAATGGCAACCCATATTCCCTATATTATGATTAATTAGACTAGAGACCAATTGGTTAGTGCACTATGTAGTGAATAGGGGCACCATTTTGGGACGCAACCCTGGGTGTGAAGGGGCCTAACAGCGGCCCGGTGAGGCGCCCACATGCACTGCCTTGTTCTAAAGCACCTGGCACAAAGGTAGTTCTCATTCTGTCTGTGATCTCAGGCCAGTTGGGCACGCAAAATAAACGTTGGGGTCATGGAATAGATTGGAGGGGTGACCCACTCGGGCCCGGTCCTACAACAAAGACCACCAGGAGGCAGATTATCTTGGACTGAATCCAACAGCAAGCAATCGATTATGCAGCCCTTTACTATAGACAGAGGACAGCAGCCTCAGTCTAGTCAACCTTACTGTAGGACAGAGACAAGCAGCCTAGTCTAAGTCAAACCTACTGCAACGAGAGACAGCAAGTCCTAGTCTAGTCAACCGTACTGTAGCACAGAGACAGCTGGACTGTCTAGTCAACCTACTGTAAACAGAGACAGCAGCCTAGTCTAGTCAACCTACTGGAGACAGAGACAGCAAGCCTGTCTAGCAACCTACTGTAGGACAGAGGACAGCAGCCTGTCTAGTCAACCTACTGTTAGACAGAGACAGCAGCCCTAGTCTAGTCAACCTTACGTAGACAGAGACAGCAGGCCTAGTCTAGTCAACCTACTGTAGACAGAGACAGCTTGACTTAGTCTTTAGTCAACCTCTGTAAACAGAGACAGCAGCCTAGTCTAGTCACCTACTGTAGAAGGAGACAAGCACAGCCTAGTCTAGTCAACCTACTGGTAGACAGAGACAGCAGCCCTAGTCTAGTCAACCTACTGTAGACAAGAGACAGCTGCTAGTCTAGTCCCTACTGTTAAACAAGAGACAGCTGACTAGTCGAGTCAACCTAACTGTACTTTAGAGGGGAAGAGAAGACAGCCGACCTATCAGTCAACCTACTTGGTAGACCAGCAACAGCAGCCAGTCTAGTCAAACCTACTGTAGGACAGAGACGCAGCCTAGTCTAAGTCAACCTTACTTAGGACAGAGACAGCCAGCCTAGTCTTAGTCAACCTACTGTAGACGACAGCAGCCTAGTCTAGTTCAACCTGACTGTAACAGAGACAAGCAGCCTAGTCTAGTT
>NW_019943360.1:207169-210109 GCF_002910315.2 Salvelinus sp. IW2-2015 | reverse complement strand
CGTGCGTGCTTGCGTGCGTGTGCGTGTGCGTGCGTGCGCGCGTACGTGCGTGCGTGCGTGTGTTAGAGCTGAACCAAGTACATTACATAAATCAGTGTCTGGTGTTCATTATCTGATACCAAAAGAGCACTGTGAAAATGAGTAAAACACCCTTTCAGTGTCAGAGCTGTTTGAAAAGAACACGTGACATTTCAGTTTTGGCCTGCCTGGTGACATCACCACAATAAATTAGTTAATAGACCAATAAGAAAGAGAGTTCCAAACCTCTCTGCCAGTAACAGCTAGTTTTCAGTTTCCCCTTCCCCACTCAGATCTCTCACAGACAGTAATAGCTACGTTCTTGCTTGAGAATTTGTTCTTTGCTAAGAAGCTATTTTTGTTATTTTTGACTGAAAATAATCCCAGTAAGGCAGAGGTGGTACCAAGTCGCTAGTATTTGAGTTACTACTGTAGAGTTTATTTTACCCCCTTTTCTCCTCAATTTTCATGGTATCCAATCGTTAGTAATTACTATCTTGTCTCATCGCTACAACTCCCGTACGGGCTCGGGAGAGACGAAGGTCGAAAGCCAAGGAACTTGACGTTTCGGATCGGCGGCGCCGCTGATGAAGATGGAAGCGTGTCCAGTCTGGTTCCTACTGAAGTCCACAATCAGCTCCTTTGTTTTGCTGATGTTGAGGGAGAGGTTGTTTACCTGGTACAACGCCTTCAGAGTGCCTACCTCCTCCCTGTAGACTGTCTGGTTGTTGTTGGTAATGAGGTCTACTACTGTCAGAGTGCCTACCTCCTCGGTGTAGGCTGCCTCGTTGTTGGTAATGAGGTCTACTACTGTCAGAGTGCCTACCTCCTCCCTGTAGACTGTCTGCTGGTTGTTGGTAATGAGGTCTACTACTGTCAGAGTGCCTACCTCCTCGGTGTAGACTGTCTGGTGGTTGTTGGTAATGAGGCCTACTACTGTCAGAGTGCCTACCTCCTCCCTGTAGACTGTCTGGTGGTTGTTGGTAATGAGGTCTACTACTGTCAGAGTGCCTACCTCCTCGGTGTAGACTGTCTGGTCGTTGTTGGTAATGAGGTCTACTACTGCCTTGTTGTTGTTGGTAATGAGGTCTACTACTGCCTCGTTGTTGTTGGTAATGAGGTCTACTACTGCCTCGTTGTTGTTGATAATGAGGTCTACTACTGCCTCGTTGTTGTTGGTAACCAGGCCTACTACTGCCTCGTTGTTGTGGGTAACCAGGCCTACTACTGCCTCGTTGTTGTTGGTAACCAGGCCTACTACTGCCTCGTTGTTGTTGGTAATGAGGCCTACTACTGCCTCATCGTTGTTGGTAACCAGGCCTACTACTGTCATGTCGTCACTGAACTTGATGATGGAGTTGGAAGTGTGAGGCCAGTCCGTCGTGGGAACACAGGGAGTACAGGAGGGGACTGAGGACGCACCCTTGTGGGGCCCCAGTGTTGAGAACCAGTGTCGAGGAGGTAACATTGCCTACCTTCACCACCTTGGGACGGCCTGTCAGGAAGTCCAGGACCCAGTTGCACAGGGAGGAGTTCAGACCCAGGGTTATGAGCTTTGTAACGAGCTTTGTAATGAGCTCACTGTGGTATTGAAGGATGAGCTGTAGTCGACGAACAGCATACTCACCTATGCATTCCTCTTGTCCAGGTGGGTGATGGCAGTGTGCAGTGCAATGGCGATTGAGTCGTCAGTGGATCTATCAGGGCAGTAGGCGAATTAGAGAGGGTGGTGACTAGAGGAAGTGTGTCGGTGAGAGAGGAAGTGATGCGGTCGTTGACTAGCCTCTCGAAACACTTCATGACGACGGAGGTGAGTAAGTTATTCAGATCTACTGCCGACATCTTTTTTATTTTTTTTATTTTTTGTTTTGATAGAAAAGTTACGCTCTTTTAGCGTGGCTTTGCCTCAGCAATACCTCAGTGCTCTCAGCCATACCTCAGTGCTCTCAGCCAGCAGGGAAAATTGCTCTGAGCCATCTGCAAGGTCCTTAACTGCATTTGCCTTTTAATGGGGATTGGAATGATTTTAGTATTTTTAAATGATTGGTGTTGAGCTACGGTATGGCGACGGACATACTTTGCTATACCTAGGGTTGCCAACTGTACGGTATTAGCCGGAATGTCCCTTATAAATTGGGTTGTCCCATACGGGACCTCACTTGTCTCGTATATTCATCCAATCACAGTATAAACGTAAACTCGCCAATTCTTGCAAAGTCATTTCTGTTGTTGTTTGTTCGGTTTGGCATATTAAGGAAATAATGGATAAACCTGCAAAAAAGGAAAAGCCTGCAGCAACAACAAACAACAAACAACAACCAATGGGAAGCACAACAGATGTGTGTTCAGCCCGTCAGTGGTGACTCGACGAAAACTTTCTGTACTTTATGCCATCGGGAATTCTCAATTGGCCATGGGGGGGGGGAGAATGACCTTACTCAGCATGCATCCACAGAAATGTGCAAGAAGGCCACGCTAGCTAAAGGTGCTAGCAATATCGATGCATTCTTCGTGACGTCTACTGCGGAAAACGACAAAATCGCGGTGAAGTGAAGCCTCGTACGTKTACCACAACGGTTAAACACGGTGCTTTGTTTCATGACTCAAATGTCATGAATGTCATGTTGTGATTTTCTCACCGGAAAATGTAATGGTGAAACTGAAACCGATCGGCCTCTATGAGGAGCTCTCCTCCACTGACCTGGAGCAGGTGGTGGTTGACCTCAAAATGACAGAGACAGTCAGTATGGACCAACTCTATGAAGAGTTTTGTGCTAGCTGAGAGGAAATACAGAAAGCCAGACGGGATACTAGAAAATCCACCGGGGAGAAGTGGGTGGCAGTTTTCCAAAACCTAGGGAAAGCCAACTTGATCAACATGTTCAGGATTGTCTCATTTGTCCTCAGTGTGCCAGGCTCAAA
>NW_019943360.1:181431-200609 GCF_002910315.2 Salvelinus sp. IW2-2015 | reverse complement strand
ACACCTACTCATTCAAGGGTTTTTCTTTATTTTTACTATTTTTTACATTGTAGAATAATAGTGAAGACATCAAAACTGTGAAATAACACGTATTGAATCATGTAGTAACCAAAAAAAGGGTGTTAAACAAATCAAAACATATTTTATATTTGAGATTCTTTAAAGTAGCCACCTTTTTGCCTTGATGACAACTTTACACACACATGTTCACCAGAGCTGTTGCCAGAGAATTGAATGTTCATTTCTTTACCATAAGCCGCCTCCAACGTCATTTTAGAGAATTTGCGAACCGCACACTACGTGTAACCATCCCAGCCCAGGAACTCCACATCCTGCTTCTAGACCTGGGGAATCGTCTGGGACCAGKCACGCGGACAGCTGAAGAAACTGACGAGTAATAAAGTCCTTTTGTGGTGGAAAAACGTATTCTGATTGGCTGAACCTGGCTCCCCAGTGCGCCGCTACCCAGTCATGTGAAATCCATAGATTAGGGCCTAATGAATTTACTTCAATTGACTGATTTCCTCATATGAACTGTAACTCGGTAAAATTGTTGCAAATTGTTGCATATTGTGTCTCATATTTTTGTTCAGTGTAGAAAGTAAACATAGCTCAGGTCTAAACCGGGATGAGATGGTCAACCCCTGTTTCTGTTGCCATGGAAATGACATCAAATCAAATCAAATGTCATTTGTCACGAGCCGAATACAACTTTGCCGTGAAATGCTTACAAACCCTTAATCAACAAGACAGTTAAAACAGTAAGAACATATACAAATAGATTAAAAAATAAAATAGTAACACAATAAAATAACAATAACGGGGCTATATACAGGGAGAACCGGTACTGAGTCAGTGTACCGGGGTACGAGGTAGTTGTGGTGATTGACTGAAATACTATGTACATGTAGGTAGAGGGTAAAAAAGGAGAACGTCTGGGTAGTCTTATGGCTTTGGGTTAGAAGCTGTTCAGGAGCCTTTTGGTCCCATAGGTGGCGCTACGGTACCGCTTGACGTGCAAAAGCACAGAGAACAGACAATGACTTGGGTGGCTGAAGTCTTTTACAATTGTTAGGGCCTTCCTCTGACACAACCGCTGATTAAATCACAGATAGAACATGTCATGTGATTCAAACAGTCAGGCCTAAAAGGAGAGGACCTGGTATTAAAGGAGAGGACTTGGTATTAAAGGAGAGGACCTGGTATTAAAGGAGAGGCCTTGGTATTAAAGGAGAGGACCTGGTATTAAAGGAGAGGAACCTGGTATTAAAGGAGAGACTTGGTATTAAAGGAGAGGAGTTGGAATTAAGAAGAAGACCTGGTATAAAGGAGAGGACTTGGTATTAAGGAGAAGACCTGGTATTAAAGGAGAGGACCTGGTATTAAAGGAAAGGACCTGGTATTAAAGGAAGAGGCGTTGGTATTAAAGGAGAAGACCTGGTATTAAACGAGAGGACTTGGTATTAAAGTAGAAGACCTGGTATTAAAGGAGAGGACTTGGGATTAAAGGAGAGGACTTGTTTTAATTAGAGGATCTGGTAATAAAGGAGAAGACCTGTTATTAAAGGCGAGGACCTGGTATTAAAGGAGAGGACCTGGTATAAAGGAGAGGACCTGGTATTAAAGGAGCGGAATTGGTATTAAAGGAGAGGACCTGGTATTAAAGGAGAGGACATGGTATTAAAGGAGAGGACCTGGTATTAAAGGAGAGGACCTGTTATTAAAGGAAAAGACTTGATATTAAAGGAGAGGACTTGGTATTAAAGGAAAATACCTGTTATTAAAAGAGATGACTTGGTATTAAAGAAGAGGACTTGGTATTAAAGGAGAGGACCTGGTATTAAAGGAGAAGACCCTGGTATTAAAAGAGAGGACTTGGTGTTAAAGGAGAGGACCTGGTATTAAAGGAGAGGACTTGGTATTAAAGGAGAGGCCTTGGTATTAAAGGAGAGGACCTGGTATTAAAGGAGAGGCCTTGGTATTAAAGGAGAGGACTTGGTATTAAAGGAGAGGACTTGGTATTAAATTACCCACCTGGTAATAAAGGAGAGGACTTTGGTATTAAAGGAGAAGACCTGGTATTAAAGGAGAGGACCTGGTATTAAAGGAGAGGGCTTGGTATTAAAGGAGAGGACTTGGTATTAAAGGAGAGGACCTGGTATTAAAGGAGAAGACCTGGTATTAAAGGAGAAGACCTGGTATTAAAGGAGAGGACTGGTATTAAAGGAGAGACTTGGTAATTAAAGGAGAGGAGTGAATTAAAGAAGAAGACCTGGTATTAAGGAGAGGACTTGGTATTAAAGGAGAAGACCTGGTATAAAGGAAGAGACCTGGTATTAAAGGAAAGGACCTGGTATTAAAGGAGAGGCGTTGGTATTAAAGGAAAGACCTGGTATTAAACGAGAGGACTTGGTATTAAAGTAGAAGACCTGGTATTAAAGGAGAGGACTTGGGATTAAAGGAGAGGACTTGTTTAAATTAGAGGATCTGGTAATAAAGGAGAAGACCTGTTATTAAAGGTGAGGACCTGGTATTAAAGGAGAGGACCTGGTATTAAAAGGAGAGGACTTGGTATTAAATGAGAGGACTTGGTATTAAAGGAGAATACCTGGTATTAAAGGAGAGGACCTTGTATTAAAGGAGAGGACCTGGTATAAATGAGAAGACTTGGTATTAAAGGAGAGGACTTGGTAATTAAAGGAGAGGACTTGGTATTAAAGGAGAGGACTGATGTTAAAGGAGAGGAACCTGGTATTAAAGGAGGACTTGGTATTAAAGGAGAGGACTTGGTATTAAAGGAGAGGACTTGGTATTAAATTAGAGGACCTGGTATTAAAGGAGAGGACTTGGTATTAAAGGAGAGGACTTTGGTTATATAAATTACCACCATAGGTATTAAATGAGAGGACCTGGTATTAAAGGAGTAGACCTGGTATTAAAAATGGATAGCATTTAGTTTCTGTACAGCACTTTGAGACATCAGCTGATGTACGAAGGGCTATATAAATAAATTTGATTTAATTTGACAGCATACGATCATAGATTCATTTTAGACTACACAGGCTTACAAACTATTACAATGGCAAAGTCACAATAATCACAAGAATGTCTTCGGATCGAAGTCTACGTTGAGACCGAAGGGAGCAATGGTCTTTAAGTTAAAGATCCAGGCAGCCTCTCGTTTTAACAATAAATGATCAAGGTCACCCCCTCTGCTAGGGAGGGTGACATGTTCGATGCCAATATAATGAAGAGACGAAATCGAGTGGCCTGCCTCCATAAAGTGGGCCGCAACTGGGTAAGTCAAGTTTTTGCACCTAATGGTGTTACGATGCTCCGAGATACGTATTTTTAATTTGCGTTTTGTTTTACCCACATCATTTTTACCACAAGGACAAGTTATAAGATAAATAACTGCCTCAGTGGAGCACGTAATAACTCCTTTGATTGGGATCGATTTCCCTGTTTATGGGTGTTTGAAGGATCTGCATTTATAAGTGCCATTGCATTGAGCACAGCCATTACACTTGTAATTTCCATCCAGTAGGGGCGCAAATAGACCTTGTGCAGGGATATCTTGGGTTGGTAAATCAGAGTGTACCAATTGGTCTCTGAGATTTCTGCCCCGTGAGACAGACAGAGACAGAGAGAATGAGAATACGACCAAGGGAAGGTCCGAAAACACCTTACCTCATAGTGTTCTATATAGTGTGTATGTGACCAATACAATTTGATTTGATTTGGCAGGAGTTACCATTTGACTCCTAAGGTAGGCAGTGAAACACCCAAGGATTTTATTCTCAGTGTCAAAGTAGCCTGTCAACTTGATGATTTGTGCTGTATTAACAAAGACTGTGCTAAAGTCTCCAGTCATGTAAAATGACATGTTAGCCCCTGTGTGCTTGTCACCTCCTTGTTCCCTGTTTATTACATGTGAGGCCTGTCAGTGCATTGATCGTAGGCTACCATTGAGCTTTAAATATAACCTATACATTGACTCATACTGTAGTTACATAATCTCTCTCTCTCTCTCTCTCTCTGTCTCTGTCTGTCTCTCTTGGGGATGTGTTGTTGTCCTTGGGGATGTGTTGTCCTTGGGGATGTGTTGTTGTCCTTGGGGATGTGTTGTCCTTGGGGATGTGTTGTTGTCTTTGGGGATGTGTTGTTGTCCTTGGGGATGTGTTGTTGTCCTTGGGGATGTGTTGTTGGTTCGCTTGGGGGATGTGTTGTCCCTTGGGGATTGTTGTTGTCCTGGGGGATTGTGTTGTCCTGGGGATGTGTTGTTGTCCTTGGGGATGTGTGGTGCTCTTGGGATGTGTTGTCCTTGGGGATGTGTTGTTGTCCTTGGGGATGTGTTGGTTTGTCGGGGATGTGTTGTGTCCTTGGGATGGTTGTCCTTGGGGATGTGTTGTCCTGGGATGTGTTGTTGTCCCTTGGGGAGTGTTGTCCCTTGGGGATGTTTGTTGTTCCCTTGGGGATGTGTTGTCCTTGGGGATGTGTTGTTGTCCTGGGGATGTGTTGTGTCTGGGGATGTGTTGTTGTCCTTGGGGGATGTTTGGTTGTTGTCTTTGGGATGTGGTTGTCTCTGGGATGTGTTGTTGTCCTTGGGATGTGTTGTTGTCCTTGGGGTGTGTGTCTTGGGGTGTTGTTGTCCTTGGGAATGTGTTTGTCCTTGGGGATGTGTTTGTTGTCCTTGGGGAGTGTTGTTGTCTTGGGATGTGTTGTTGTCCTTTGGGATGTGTTGTCCTTGGGAGATGTGTTGTCCTCTTGGGATGTGTTGTTGTCCTTGGGGATGTGTGTCTTGGGGATGTGCCTGTTTGTCCTTGGGGATGTGTTTTTGTCCTTGGGGATGTGTTGTTGTCCTTGGGGATGTGTTGTTGTCCTTGGGATGTGTGTTGTCCTTGGGGATGTGTTGTCCTTGGGGATGTGTTGTGTCCTTGGGGATGTGTTGTTCCGCGTTGTGGTCCTGGAGATGTGTTGTCCTTGGGATGTGTTGTTGGGATGTGTTGTCCTTGGGGATTATTGTTTAGTTGTCCTTGGGTGTGTGTGTCCTTGGGGGATCGTGTGTTTTGTTCCTTGGGGCATTGTTGTTGCCATGTGTGTCCTTGGGGATGTGTTGTCCTTGGGAGTGGTCCTGGATGGTCTGGGGATTGTGTTTCGTCCTTGGCGCCGGGATGTGTTGTTCCTTGGGAGTGTTGTCCCTTGGGAAATGCAGATGTAAACATTATATCAAAGTTCTATTCATAATAACACAGCATTTATCTGAGTTTTGCATTGTTGCATAAAAACCAGATTCTTCTCTGACATGACCTGCATGAACTGATAGGTATTCTTTGATCAACAGTATTGTTCCTTAGACAGCCTGTTCTCCATCTGTTTATAAAATAAAGAGCCAATTTGTCCTTGAAGGTGTGGGTGGTTTGTTGTCCTTGGGATGGTGTTGAGTCCTTGGTGGATGTTGTCTTGGGGGACTGTGTTTGGGGATGTGTTGTCCTTGGGGATGTGTTGTTGTCCTTCTGGGATGATCGTGGGTTGCCCTTTGGGGATGTGTTGTTGTCCTTGGAATGTGTTTGCCCTTGGGATGTCTCTCTCTCTCTCTCTGTTCTCTCTGCAGCAGACGTACGGTGAACAATATGTTTGGAACATGGAATCACAATAAATACAGTTTCGAACGCAGTACATATCTTATCGGCACCTGAGAGTATTCGTAATCCATCGTATCGTGAGATCACTGACAATTCCCAGTCCTACTATGCAGGGACTAGGCTGCATTTGGGACGCAGGCAGTAGAGTGCTGTGTAAAACATGATTGATCATGTATAATCATAAGTCGGTAACCAGATAGATATGTACACGGCAGTGATGTCACAGTAGACAGAACCTCTGAGGTAATGGGCCTTGGGAAGTGTGACACACCAGACTAGTATCTGCCACACAGTTAAGAGAGAGAGATAGTTTAAGGGATGCTCCAATCACAGGAGGAGGGTGGGTTAAAAAAAATTGTGAATACAGTTAATCATGGTGAATCGCCAAGTCACAGCACACACATGCAATCAATTAAGGGCAATCAGCAATCAATTAATAGGTCTCTCTGTATGTTTATTTATATTTCATCTTAATTTAACCAGGTAGGCCAGTTGAGAACAAGTTCTCATTTACAACGCGACCTGGCCAAGATAAAGCAAAGCAGTGCGACACAAACAACAACACAGAGTTACACATGGGATAAACAAACGTACAGTCAATAAAACATAGAAAATCTGTAAAAGTGTGTGCAAATGAAGTAAGGAGGTAAGGCAATAAATAGGCCAATAGTGACGAAGTAATTACAATTTAGAATTTACACTGGAGTGATAGATGTGCAGATGAGGATGTGCAAGTAGAGATACTGGGGTGCAAAGAGCAGCAAAACAAATATGGGGAAGAAGCTACAGTTGAAGTCGGAAGTTACAATACATTTAGGTTGGAGTCATTAAAACTTGTTTTTCAACCACTCCACACATTTCTTGTTAACAAACTATAGTTTTGGCAAGTCGGTTAGGACACCTACTTTGTGCATGACACAAGTAATTTTTCCAACAATTGTTTACAGACAGATTATTTCACTTATAATTCACAGTATGACAATTCCAGTGGGTCAGAAGTTTACATACACTAAGTTGACTGTGCCTTTAAACAGCTTGGAAAATTCCAGAAATGATGTCATGGCTTTAGAAGCTTCTGATAGGCTAATTGACATCATTTGAGTCAAATTGGAGGTGTAACTGTGGCTGTATTTGAAGGCCTACCTTCAAACTCAGTGCCTCTTTGCTTGACATCATGGGAAAATCAAAAGATATCAGCCAAGACCTCAGAAAAAAATGTAGACCTCCACAATCTGGTTCATCCTTGGGAGCAATTTCCAAACTCCTGAAGGTACCACGTTCATCTGTACAAACAATAGTACGCAAGTATAAACACCATGGGCCCACGCAGCCGTCATACCGCTCAGGAAGGAGACATGTTTTGTCTCTTAGAGATGAACGTACTTTGGTGCGAAAGTGCAAATCAATCCAACAACAGCAAAGGACCTTGTGAAGATGCTGGAGGAAACAGGTCAAAAGTATCTAATCCACAGTAAAACGAGTTCTATATCGACATAACCCGAAAGGCCGCTCAGGAAGGAAGAAGCCACTGCTCCAAAACCAACCTGTTAGTGAATAGGACCACAACCTTGTTGTTTAACCTGTTGATGATAGAGGGCGCTATTTTCACTTTGGGAAAAAATCGCGCCCAAATTAAACGGCCTCGTACTCTGTTCTAGATCATACGATATGCATATTATTATTACTATTGGATAGAAACACTCTGAAGTTTCTAAAACTGTTGAAATATATCTGTGAGTAAACAGAATCATTTGGCAGCAAACTTCCAAACAGGAAGTGAAAATTCTGAAATGGGGCTCTGTGTAAGGCCTTGCCTATTCAATTGCCTTTTATTTATGGACCTGTATGCACTTCATACGCCTTCCACTAGATGTCAACAGGCAGGAGAATGTTGAATGGGGTGTCTAGCTTGATGTGAGACCGAATGAGAGCTTTTGGAGTGACAGGTCCGCCCTATTGGCAGTATTCAACTGCGCACCAGGGAACCCCACATTGTCTTCTGAAATGCATTAGGTATACACGACGAAATGCTCCGGCTCMGACTTTATTGGAAACATATGATAAAAACATCATAAAGATGTTTGACCAGTTTATTCAACGTTTATTGTGAATTTTGGAATTTTTCGTTCCATTCGCCAAGAGTTCTTGGACATGTGCGCTCCACAATGCTAGCCAAAGTTGCTAATTTGACAGAAGAAATGGAAATTCTAAAACAAAACAACGAAATTATTGTGGAACTAGGACTCCTTGCACTACATTCTGATGGAAGATCATCAAAGGTAAGAGAATATTTATGATGTTATTTCGTATTTTTGTGGTTTATGTTGGCTCCAACAAGGCGGAGAATTGGTGGGCACTGTCTCACAATATTGCATGCTGTACTTTGTACTAAAGTTATTTTATAAATCTAACACAGCGGTTGCATTAAGAACCAGTGTATCTTTCATTTGCTGTACAACATGTATTTTTTAGTAAAGTTTATGATGAGTTTTTTGGTTAGATTACGTGACTGTCCAACATTTCTCCGGACAATTTGGTGCATTATGGCTACGTATTCACAATGTAAAACCACGATTTGTAGCTCTAAATATGCACATTTTCGAACAAAACATAAATGTATTGTATAACATGATGTTATAAGACTGTCATCTGATGAAGTTGTTCAAAGGTTAGTGATTAATTTTATCTCTATTTGTGGGTTTTGTGAAAGCTATGTTGGCGGTGAAAACATGGCGTTGTGTGTTTGGCTATTGTGGTGAGCTAACATAAATATATAGTGTGTTTTCGCTGTAAAACATTTAAAAAATCTGACATGTTGGCTGGATTCACAAGATGTTTATCTTTCATTTGCTGTATTGGACTTGTTAATGTGTGGAAGTTAAATATTTCAAAAAAATATTTTTTAATTTCGCGGTTGTGGGTGTTCCGCTAGCGAAACCCCGGTGGCGAGAAAGTTAAAAAAGCCAGACTGCGGTTTGCAACTGCACATGGGGACAAAGATTGTACTTTTTGGAGAAACAGCCTCTGGTCTGATGAAACAAAAAATAGAACTGTTTGGCCATAATGACCATCGTTATGATTGGAGGAAAAAAGGGGGAAGCTTGCAAGCCGAAGAACACCATCCCAACCGTGAAGCACGGGGGTGGCAGCATCATGTTGTGGGGGTGCTTTGCTGCAGGAGGGAGTGGTGCACTTCACAAAATAGATGGCATCATGAGGTAGGAAAATTATGTGGATATATTGATGGCAACATCTCAAGACATTAGTCAGGAAGTTAAAGCTTGGTCACAAATGAGTCTTCCAAATGGACAATGACCCCAAGCATATTTCCAAAGTTGTGCAAAATGGCTTAAGGACAACAAAGTAAAGGTATTGGAGTGGCAATCACAAAGCCCTGACATCAATCATATAGAACATTTGTGGGCAGAACTGAAAATCGTGTGCGAGCAAGGAGGCCAACAAACCTGACTCAGTTACACCAGTTCTGTCAGGAGGAATGGGCCAAAATTCACCCAACTTATTGTGGGAAGCTTGTGGAAGGCTACCCAAAACCTTTGACCCGAGTTAAACAATTTAAAGGCAATGCTACCAAATACTAATTATGTGTATGTAAACTTCTGACCCAAAGGGAATGTGATGAAAGAAATAAAAACTGAAATAAATAATTCTCTCTACTGTTATTCTGACATTTCACATTCTTAAAATAAAGTGGTGAACCTTTTGAGTAGGATTAAATGTCAGGAATTGTGAAAAACTGAGTTTTAATGTATTTAGCTAAGGTGTATGTAAACTTCCAACTTCAACTGTAGGTAGTTGGATGGGCTATTTACAGATGGACTGTGTACAGCTGCAGCGATCGGTAAGCTGCTCAGACAGCTGACGCTTAAAGTTAGTGAGGGAGATATGAGTCTCCAACTTCAGTCATTTTTGCAAATCGTCATTGGCAGCAGAGAACTGGAAGGAAAGGCGGCCATAGGAAGTGTTGTCTTTGGGGGTGACCAGTGAAATATACCTGCTCGTGCAACGGGTGGGTGTTGCTATGGTGACCAGTGAGCTGAGATAAGGCGGGGCTTTACCTAGCAAAGAATTATAGATGACCTGGAGCCAGTGAGTTTGGAGACGATTTTGAAGCAAGGGCAAGCCAATGAGGACATACAGGTCGCAGCGGTGGGTGGTATATGGGGCTTTGGTGACAAATCGGATGGCGCTGTGATAGATTACATCCAATTTGCTGAGTAGTGTTAGAGGCTATTTTGTAATTGACGTGGCCAAAGTCAAGGATTCGTAGGATAGTCAGCTTTACGGAGGTATATTTGGCAGCATGAGTGAAGGAGGCTTTGTTGCAAAATAGGAAGCCAATTCTAGATGTAACTTTGGATTGGAGATGCTTAATGTGAGTCTGGAAGGAGAGTTTACAGTCTAGCCAGACACCTTGGTGTTTGTAGTTGTCCACATATTCTAAGTCAGAACCATRCGGAGTAGTGATGCTAGTCAGGCGGGCGGGTGCYGMCAGCGATCGGTTGAAGAGCATGTACTTCGTATTGCTTGTGTAACATCACACACATGCAATCAATTAAGGGCAATCAGAAATCAATTAATAGGTCTCTCTTTATGCAGTGTTGTGTTGTCTCTCTTGTCGTAATGTGAGTTTTGTCCTATATTTTTATTTTATTTTTATTTATAAATCCCAGCCCCCGTACCCGCAGGAGGCCTTTTACCTTTAGTAGGCCGTCATTGTAAATAATAATTTGTTCTTAACTGACATGCCTAGTTAAATAAAGGATAAATACAAGTAAATGTCAATCATTGGTGAAAGCATGCATAGTTCAGTGAACATTCAGTTAAAGGTGTAGTCCACACTACATCATACGCTATCTCCTGACCTGAGACCTTATAGTCCACCCTACACCATATGCTATCTCCTGACCTATAGTCCACCCTACGTCATATGCTATCTCCTGACCTTCAACTTTATATTCCACACTACGACATATGCTATCTCCTGACCTTATAGTCCACCCTACGTCAAATCAAATCAAATTTTATTTGTCACATACACATGGTTAGCAGATGTTAATGCGAGTCTAGCGAAATGCTTGGTGCTTCTAGTTCCGAACAATGCAGTAATAACCAACAAGTATCTAACCTAACAATTCCACAACTACATACCTTATACACACAAGTGTAAAGGGATAAAGAATATGTACATAAAGATATATGAATGATGATGGTACACGAACGGCATAGGCAAGATGCAGTAGATGGTATGAGGTACAGTAGTATACATATGGAGATGAGGTAAGGTAGGGTATGTAAACATAAAGTGGCATAGTTTAAAGTGGCTAAGTGATACATTATTACATAAAGATGGAAGATGCAGTAGATTATTTAGAGTACAGTATAATACATATACATATGAGATGAGTAAATGTGGGTATGTAAACATTATATTAGTGGCATTGTTTAAAGTGGCTAGTGGGTACATTTCTTACATAAATTTCCATCAACTTCCGGCATTATTAAAGTGGTGGGTTGAGTCAGTATGTTGGCACGGCCACTAAATCTTGAGTGGTGGCTTTTTAACAGTTCTGATGGCCTTCAGATTTCATTTTCAGTCTCTCGGTCCCTGCTTTGATGCACCTGTATGACCTCGGCCTTCTGGATGATAGCGGGAGTGAACAGGCAGGCTTGGGTGGTTGTTGTCCTTGATGGATCTTTAATGGCTTCCCTGTGACAGTCGGTGGTGTAAGGTGTCATGGAGGCGGGTAGTTTTCCCCCGGTGATCGCGTTAGTGCAGCACCGTCACGTACCTCTGGAGAGCGCTACGGTTGGTGGGCGGAAGCAGTTGCCGTACACAGGCGGTGAACCAGCCCGGCAGATGCCTCGATTGTGCATCTGTAGAAGTTCGTGAGTGCTTTTGGTGACAAGCGAATTTCTGTCAGCCTCCTGGAGGTTGCTGCTGCGCATCTCATCTTCACAACGCTGTCTGTGTGGGTGACCAATTTCGTTTGTCCGTGATGTGTACACGAGGAACTTAAAACTTTCCACCTTCTCCACTACTGTCCTGTCGATGTGGATAGGGGGGTGCTCCCTCTGCTGCTGTTTCCTGAAGTCCACAATCATCTCCTTTGTTTTGTTGACGTTGAGTGTGAGGTTATTTTCCTGACACCACACTCCGTCCAAGAAGGCCCTCACCTCCTCCTGTAGGCCGTCTTTTCGTTGTTGGTAATTCAAGCCTCCCACTGTAATGTCGTCTGCAAACTTGATGATTGAGTTGGAGGTGTGCATGGCACGCAGTCGTGGGTGAACAGGGAGTAAGGAGAGGGCTCAGAAAGCACCCTTGGGGCCCCGGTGTTGGGAATCAGTGGGGTGGAGATGTTGTTACCTACCCTCACCACCTGGGGGCGGCCCGTCAGGAGTCCAGGACCCGTTGCACCAAGGGCGGGGTCGAGACCAGGGTCTCGAGCTTGATGACGAGTTTGGAGGTACTATGGTGTTAATGCTGAGCTGTAGTCGATGAACAGCATTCTCACATAGGTATTCCTCTTGTCCAGATGGGTTAGGCAGTGTGCAGTGTGGTTGCGATTGCGTCGTCTGTGGACCTATTGGGTCGGTAAGCAAATTGGAGTGGGTTCTAGAGTGTCAGGTAGGGTGGGTGATATGGTCCTTGACTAGTCTCTCAAAGCACTTCATGATGACCGAAGTAAGTGCTACGGGGCGGTAGTCGTTTAGCTCAGTTGCCTTAGCTTTCTTGGGAAACAGGAACAATGGTGGCCCTCTTGAAGCATGTGGGAACAGCAGACTGGGATAAGGATTGATTTGAATATGTCCTTAAACACACCAGCCAGCTGGTCTGCGCATGCTCTGAGGACGCGGCTGGAATGCCGTCTGGGCCTGCAGCCTTGCGAGGTTAACACGTTTAAATGTTTTACTCACCTCGGCTGCAGCGTGAAGAGACCCGCAGGTTTTTCGGTAGCCGTGTCAGTGGCACTGTATTGTCCTCAAAGCGAGCAAAAAAGTTATTTAGCCTGTCTGGGAGCAAGACATCCTGGTCCGCGACGGGGCTGGTTTCTTTTTTGTAATCCGTGATTAACTGTAGACCCTGCCACATACCTCTTGTGTCTGAGCTGTTGAATTGCGACTCTACTTTGTCTCTATACTGGGACTTAGCTTGTTGTGTGATTGCCTTGCGGAGAGAATAGCTACACTGTTTGTATTCGGTCATGGTTTCCGCTCACCTTGCCCTGGTTAAAAGCAGTGTTTGCGCTTTCTGTTTCACGCGAATGCTGCATCAATCCACGGTTTGCTGGTTTGAGAATGTTTTAATCGTTGCTGTGGGTACGACATCGTCAATGCACTTTCTAATGAACTCGCTCACCGAATCAGCGTATTCGTCAATATTGTTGTTGGCGCAATGCGGAACATATCCAATCCACGTGATCGAAGCAGTCTTGAAGCGTGGAATCAGATTGGTCGGACCAGCGTTGAACAGACCTGAGCGAGGGAGCTTGTTGTTTTAGTTTCTGTTTGTAGGCTGGAAGCAACAAAATGGAGTCGTGGTCAGCTTTTCCGAAAGGAGGGCGGGGGAGGGCCTTATATGCGTCGGCGGAAGTTAGTATAACAATGATCAAGGTTTTTACCAGCCCTGGTAGCACATCGATATGCTGATAGAAATTTAGGGAGTTTTGTTTTCAGATTAGCCTTGTTAAAATCCCCAGCTACGATGAATGCAGCCTCAGGGTGTGTGGTTTCCAGTTTACATAGAGTCAGATAAAGTTCATTCAGGGCCATCGATGTGTCTGCTTGGGGGGGGGGTATATACGGCTGTGATTATAATCGAAGAGAATTCCCTTGGTAGATAATGCGGTCGACATTTGATTGTGAGGAATTCTAGATCAGGTGAACAGAATGACTTGAGTTCCTGTATGTTGTTATGATCACACCACGTCTCGTTAATCATAAGGCATACACCCCCGCCCCTCTTCTTACCAGAAAGATGTTTGTTTCTGTCGGCGCGATGCGTGAAGAAACCAGCTGGCTGCACCGACTCCGTTAGCGTCTCTTGAGTGAGCCATGTTTCCGTGAAGCAGAGAACGTTACAATCCCTGATGTCTCTGTGGAATGTTACCCGTGCTCGGATTTCATCAACCTTATTGTCAAGAGACTGGACATTGGCGAGTAGTATGCTAGGGAGTGGAGCACGATGTGCCCGTCTCCGAAGCCTGACCAGGAGACCGCATCGTTTGCCCAATTTTCAGCGTCGCTTAGGGTCGCCGGCTGGGATCAGATCCATTGTATTGGGTGGAAGGCAAAACACTGGATCCGCTTCGGGAAAGTCATATTCCTGGTTGTAACGATGGTGAGTTGACGTTGCTCTTATATTCAGTAGTTCCTCCCGACTGTATGTAATGAAACCTAAGATTACCTGGGGTACCAGGTAAGGAATATAAGGAATAACACATAYAAAAACAAAATACTGCATATTTTCCTAGGGAACGCGAAGCGAGGCGGCCATCTCGGTCGGCGCCGGAAGTAGTTTTTGCTATCTCCTGACCTTAGACCTTATAGTCCACCCTACGTCATATGCTATCTCCTGACCTTAGACTTTATAGTCCACCCTACGACATATGCTATCTTCTGAACTTATAGTCCACCCTACGTCAAATGCTATCTCCGCCGTCAACGATGTCGTCTCAAGACTCTCTGCCACCTTCTTCCCGATGCGCTTCTGGATCCTCTTGCAGATGAGGTAGCCCATCTCACAGATACACATGAAGATGCAGACGGCTGAGGAGACCACCATGAAGATGGTGAAAATCTTCTTCTCGGTGGGACGGGAGATGTAGCAGTCGACGGTGTTGGGGCAGGGCTCCAGGGAGCACTTGGAGAGACGTGGCATGTCGTAACCCTCGTAGACGTAGTAGAGGATGTAGAGGAAGCCGGCGTCAAAGCCCGCCTTGAAGATCAGACTCGCCTACGGGGAGGAGAGAAGATGGAGGATTAGAGATAATATCATAAAGAATCATCATAAAAACTTCTTTAAAGAGACCACGCAGGAAATATGGGTGTCCAGTTGACTATTTCAAATGGTTTCATTCAGATCTATTCATTGAGAGGAGTTAAGTTCCATTCCACTCATGTTGTAATAACCAGAGGTAGAGATTGAGTAGAATTAGATATCGAGATTACAGTCTTTATTATTATTTTTTATTTCACCTTTATTTAACCAGGAAGGCCAGTTGACAACAAGTTCTCATTTACAACTGCGACCTGGCCAAGATAAAGCAAAGCAATGTGACACAGACAACAACACAGAGTTACACATTGAATAACATGGAATAAACAATTAACAAGCCAATGACACAGTAGAAAAATATATATAGAAGAGACCAGACAGGAAATATAAGTTACAGCTATTTTTTTGTATTCATAAGCATTTCGCTACACCCACAATAACATCTGCTAAATATGTGCATGTGACCAATACAATCTGATTTTATTTGGCAGGAGTTGCCATTTGACTCCTAAAATACTGTAGGCAGTGAAACACCCTTGGATTTTATTCTCAGTGTCAAAGTAGCCTGTCATTTTGATGATTTGTGCTGTATTAACAAAGATTGTGCTAAAGTCTCCAGTCATGTAAAATGACATGTTAGCCCCTGTGTGCTTGTCCTCTCCTTGTTCCCTGTTTATTACATGTGAGGCCTGTCAGTGCATCGCAGGCTACCATTGAGCTTTAAATATAACCTATACATTGACTCATATTATAGTTACATAATCTCTGTCTCTTTCTCTTTCTCCCTTTCTCTGTCTCTCTCTCACTTTCTCTCACTTTCTCTTTCACTCACTTTCTCTTTCTCTCTCTCTCGCTTTTTCTCTTTCATTCTCTGCCTCTCCCTTTCTCTGTCTCTCTCTTTCTCTGTCTATCTTTTTTTTTAAAGGACATGCTACTCCTAAATGAATGGAAATAAATTATGTTGACACTCTCTGAAATATAATTTCCCCTTTTTAAAAGCATTATAACATGTAGCCCAACTCATGCAGCATAGTGGCTTTAATTAAATAGGCTGAAGCATGGGYTTTTCCATTTAAATAAATAGGCTGTAGCATGGGGTTTCCCATCGGCGTTTACCTCATTGAAAACATGTCAGTTTTAAAGCTAATTGCCTGCAATTCTACACATTTTGCCATGGGACTGAGAGACAATTTACTATTTTTACAGCGAATTACCTACAATTCTACACATTTTGCCATGGGACTGAGAGACAATTGACTTTTTTTTACAGCGAATTACCTACACTTCTACAAACATGATAACAAACTCAATGGGGGCCCCATGCTATGACATTTATGGACTTTTAAAGCTCAGACACACCGGTCGGATTGTTTAAAGTTTGCCTGCCGGCAGTCAATATCTTTTGTGTTCACACAGCAAAGACCGTCAGCCACTCAGCCTTGTACCTATGTGTTGATGTTCCAGTCTAGTTGTTGTTCTTAAAATCCCACCTACCAGTGTTTCCCCTATATTCACTAAATCTCTGCCGCCGTGCCAAAAAAACAAAAAAACATTGATATTGTATATAATTCTTATTATTTAATTATTAATTTATTTCTTTATATTTTCGTTATGGTTAAATGTTTTCCGTGTTAAATTAAACAACTTAAACTATATATAAAGTAAGTAGAAAATATAATGGACCTATAAATCTTTTTAATTAAGATCTGCTAAAACGAACAACGACCAAAGTAAAAACTAGACAATCAGGGAGAATCTTCAAACATGAGTCATTTTTATAATGTAAAGATTTGTGTTGCAAGTCTTCTAATTCCCAATATAGCGTCAAGCGACATTGTTGTGGTGTTGTGTACAGTATGTTAGTGTTGTCTGGTGTTGTCTGGTGGTGTGTACAGTATGTTAGTGTTGTCTGGTGTTTGTGTACAGTATAGTGTTGTTCTGGCTTGGTGTAAAGTATGTCAGTGTGGTCTGGTGTGTTGTCTTGTGTGTTGTGGTGTTGTGTACAGTGATGTTGTGGTGTTGTCTGGTGTTGTTTACAGTATGTTAGTGTTGTCTGGTGTTGTGTACAGTATGTTAGTGTTGTCTGGTGGTTTGGTGGTTGTGTACAGTATGTTATGGTGTCTGGTGTGTTGTGGTGTTGTGTACAGTATGTTAGTGTGTGCTGGTGTTTGTACAGTATGTTAGTGTTGTCTGGTGTTGGTACAGTATGTAGTGTTGTCTGGTGTTGTGTACAGTATGTTAGTGTTGTCTGGTGTGTGTACAGTATGTTAGTGTTGTCTGGTGTTGTGTACAGTATGTTAGTGTTGTCTGGTTGTGTTGTGTACAGTTGTTAGTGTTGTCTGGTGTTGTGTACAGTATGTAGTGTTGTCTGTGTGTTGCTATGTTAGTGTTGTCTGTTGTGTTGTGGTATGTTAGTGGTGCGTGTTGTGTACAGTATGTTAGTGTTGTCTGGTGGTGTTGTGTGTTGTGTACAGTACATGTTAGTATCTCACCAGATAGGTCCACCACAGGCCTCCTCTCTTCTTCCCTAAATTAGCGTACAAATGCGACCCTTCATGCATTGCGGAGTCCTTGGACCTCTCCTCACGCACTTGACGCGCCACACACCACATGAGAGACAGGTGACGAAGATGAGCTGTAGGGCCACAGGCGGATGTGTGAGATGGGAAAGATGTGGTCGTAACAGACGTTGACGCATTCTGACCCGTCCGTGTTACAGACGAAGTCCTTACTCTCGTCTCCCCGACGCGCTGAGCGGCCACCACAAACACCAAGATGCGGAACACGAAGACCATGGAGAGCCAGACGCGACCGAACACCGTGGAGTATTATTCACCCCGCTGAGGAGGGACTGCAACCCACCCCAGTTCATCTTGGAAGAGGAGGAGGAGGAGAGAGGAAGATGTGGAGGGATGGTGGGGGCGACAACCAGTCACTGAAAAACAGAAAAACAGAATGGACAGGGTTCATGGTTTATTATTGTCATGCTGCAAGGTATTTCTCTTCTCTTATATCTCACAGAAATAACAGTAAATACTTAACGGACTAGAGTGTCTGATCAAAACCCTCACAACACTGTCTCTGATGTCATCATTAGGCGCACAGCAGAGCCAACCAGCAACAGACAGAGCATCACATATTAACCACAACCCAGTCAAGTGCCTCCATCCTCCCCCCAGCTGATCACTATTCTTTCTGACTAAGGTTTTTTTTCCCTTATTTTACCCTCAAGACAACCAGAGGAAAACCTATTATATTTAACATAAATCCGTGCCACTCCATTTAGTATGATATTGACTTTACGTTAGCTTAAACAAGCCTATCATCGTACAATATAATAGAATTGATTGCACGTATAGTATCCAAACGTTTTGATTGTTTAGTATGATATATTAAATATACGGAATATATGCTACGTTAGGTAATGGTTAGGCTAGGTTAGGAAGGGTAGGGCTAGGTTTAGGCTAGGTTAGGTAGGGCAGGGTAGGGTTAGGGCTAGTTTAGGGTAGGGTAGGGTTAGGGTTAGGGCTAGGGCTAGGGTTAGGGGAAGGGTTAGGGCTAGGTTAGGGCTAGGTTTAGGGTAGGGTCAGGGTAAGGGTTAGGGCAAGTTTAGGGGTAGGGTGGTTAGGGCTAGGTTTAGGGTATGGGTATGGGTTAGGGCTAGGGTTAGGGGTATAGGGGAAGGGAGGTTAGGGCTAGTTGAGGGAGTAGGAAGGTTGAGTTAAGGTTTTAGGGTTAGGTAGGGTGGTAGTTAGGGAGGGTTAGGGCTAGGGTTTAGGGTAAGGTTAGGCTTAGGTTTAGGGTTATTAGGCTAGGGTTTTAGGGTAGGGTTAGGGTAGGTTTAGGGGTAGGGTTAGGCTAGGTTTAGAGTGTATGGCTAGGGTTAGGGCTAGGTTTAGGTTGGGCTAGGGTTAGGGTTAGGGCTAGGTTTAGGGTTAGGGCTAGGGTTAGGGTAAGGGTTAGCTAACATGCTAAATAGTTGCAAAGTATCTAAAAAGTAGTAAGTAGTTATAAATTTGCTGAAATGCTTAAGTTACACATGATGAGATTCAAACATGCAACCTTGTGTTGCTAGACATTAGCATTTTGCCTTAGAGGGATGACTTGACTGTCCCCATAGCAGATGAACTTGGATACCAGTTATGTGTCCAGTATGAAGGAAGTTAGAGGTAGTTTCGTGAGTCAATCAACTAACGTTACAGCAAATGACTGGAAGTCTATGGTATCTACTAGCATGCTAACAGTACCCATAGACTTAGTAGATACCCATAAACTGTTGTCATGACGTTGGCCTGGGGGTAGGTTTATGACAGTCATAAATACCCCCCCCCCCCCTTTTCCTCTCTACTCTACTGATGCGATATTAGAAAACCCCTTTGTTACATAGAGATTCTGGGAACATCAGAAAGGTGGGGGAAATAACTATATTCTGGTAACCGACCAATTGAACATATGCGGTGTACTTAAAGAATGTGGAACTCTCCGATTTCTTAAGTGTTTACTAGGTGTGGATCTCG
>NW_019943360.1:160582-181081 GCF_002910315.2 Salvelinus sp. IW2-2015 | reverse complement strand
GACGAGTGCGACTCATCCTAAATGAATGGAAATAAATTATGTTGACCTCTCTGAAATATAATTTCCCCTTTTTAAAAGCATTATAACATGTAGCCCAACTCATGCAGCATAGTGGCTTTAATTAAATAGGCTGAAGCATGGGTGTTTCCATTTAAATAAATAGGCTGTAGCATGGGGTTTCCATCGGCGTTTACCTCATTGAAAACATGTCAGTTTTAAAGCTAATTGCCTGCAATTCTCACAATTTTGCCATGGGACTGAGAGACAATTTACTATTTTTACAGCGAATTACCTACAATTCTACACATTTTGCCATGGGACTGAGAGCAATTGACTTTTTTTACAGCGAATTACCTACACTTCTACAAACATGATAACAAACTCAATGGGGGCCCCATGCTATGACATTTATGAACTTTTAAAGCTAGAACAAATACAACATCGACACGACAAACACTAAGCCAGCACACCGCACAACTTTATCAGTATGATATCTATCCACGAAATAATTACCGAATCGGAATAGTTTAAAAAACGTCTTGCACTCAGCGCGGCCAAAGTACAAACTAATCATTTATGTGTTACACACAGCCAAAGATCAACCAGTCATGCGTTCACTATATACTGACACAGAGAACCATTGATATTCACCGCAAAAATACTAGCATAGAACTATCCGAATGTCATCCAGGTACTTAAGTATTGTTGTTCTTAAAATCCCACCATACCAGTAGGTGTTGTCACCCCGACTAGTATTACACGTAAATTCTAGGTGCGCCACGACTCCATCTGCCTAAATTAAAACACACAGTAAACATATACACATATGATCATCTGGTATACTATCATATCATTTTATATTAATTATTAAATTAGTAAAGAGTTTATCATGATATATTTTTAAATGTTATGGTTTAATGTTTTACGCTTGTTAAAGTTAACACACTTAGACTATATATAAAGGTAAAGGATACAAGAAAATATAATGGACCTATAATATCTTAATATTTATTAGATCTGCCTAAAACGAACAACGACCAAATAACTAAGACAATCAAGGGAGATCTTCAAACATGAGTCCTATTTATAATGTAAAGATTTGTGTTGCAAGTCTTCTAATTCCCAATATAGCGTCAAGCGACATTGTTGTGGTGTTGTGTACAGATATGTTGTGGTTTGTCTGGTGTGTCTGGTGGTGTGTACAGTATGTTAGGTTGTCTGTGGTGTGTACAGTGTGTTAGTGTTGTTGGTGTTTGTGTACAGTATATGTCAGTGTTGTCTGGCGTTGTGTACAGTATGTCAGTGTTGCTGGTGTGTGTTGTCTGGTGTTGTTGTGGTGTTGTGTACAGTATGTTCGTGTTGTCTGGTGTTGTTTAACAGTATGTTAGTGTTTGTCTGGTGTTGTGTACAGTATGTTAGTGTTGTCTGGTGGTTTTGTGGTGTTGTGTACAGTATGTTAGTTGGTGTCTGGTGGTGTTGTGGTGTTGTGTACAGTATGTTATGTTGTTCTGGTGTTGTTGTACGATGTATGTTAGTGTTGTCTGGTGTTGTGTACAGTATGCTAGTGTTTGTCTGGTGTTGTGTACAGTATGTTAGGTGTTGTCTGTGTTGTGTACAGTATGTTAGTGTTGTCTGGTGTTGTGTACAGTAGTGTTAGTGTTGTCTGGTTGTGTTGTGTACAGTATGTTAGTGTTTGTCTGGTGTTGTGTACAGTATGTTAGTGTTGTCTGGTGTTGTGTACAGTATGTTAGTGTTGTCTGGTTGTGTTGTGTACAGTATGTTAGTGGTGTCTGGTGTTGCTGTAGTATGTGTAGTGTGTGTTGGTGTGTGGTTTGTGGTGTTGTGTACAGTACATGTTAGTATCTCACCAGATAGGTCCACCACAGGCCTCTCTCTTCTTCCCTAAATTAGCGTACAAATGCGACCTTCATGCATTGCGGAGTCCTTGGAATCTCTCTCCTCACGCAACTTGACGTGCGCCACAACCATCAGAGACGGACAGGTGACGAAGATGAGCTGTAGGGCCCACAGGCGGATGTGTGAGAGGGGGAAGATGTGGTCGTAACGACGTTGACGCATTGACCCGTCCGTGTTACAGACGAAGTCCTTACTCTCGTCTCCCCAGACGCGCTGAGCGGCCACCACAAACACCAAGATGCGGAACACGAAGACATGAGAGCCAGACGCGACCGAACACCGTGGAGTATTTATTCACCCCGCTGAGGAGGGACTGCACCCACCACCCAGTTCATCTTGGAAGAGGAGGAGGAGGAGGAGGAAGATGTGGAGGGATGGTGGGGGCGACAACCAGTCACTGAAAAACAGAAAACAGAATGGACAGGGTTTCATGGTTTATTATTGTCATGCTGCAAGGTATTTTCTTCTTCTTTATATCTCCAGAAATAACAGTAAATACTTAACGGACTAGAGTGTCTGATTCAAAACCCTCACAAACACTGTCTCTGATGTCATCATTAGGCGCACGCAGCACAGCACACCAAACAGCATGGGAGCATCATTTAACCCACAACCCAGTCAAGTGCCTCCATCCTCCCCCAGCTGATCATATTCTTTCTGACTAAGGTTTTATTTTCCCTTATTTTACCCTCAAGACAACCAGAGGAAACAATTATTATTAAACATAAATCCGTGCCACTCATTTAGTATGAATTAGTTAGACTTATAGCTTATATTAAATGGCCTATCATCGTACATAATAATATGAATTGTTGCACGTATAGTATCCAAACGTTTTGATTGTTTAGTATGATATATTACAATCAACTGCTTTGGTATTATATGCTACGTTAGGTTAATGTTAGGCTAGGTTTAGGGGAAGGGTTAGGGCTAGGTTTAGGGCTACGGTTTAGGGTTAGGGTCAGGGTAAGTAAGCTACGATTATGAGCTTTGAGGTTAGAGGATAAAGCGCTGAGTAAGCATGGTATACGGAAAGTCTAGGCTAATGGTTACCATATATCGGTACATATAAGGCCTATAATGTGCCGTCATGTGTCCAAGTTTTGATGGTTACAGTGGCATATAGGGTACAGGATTCAACGCGGTATTATCATGGGTGCAGCGTTTAGTACATATATAAGCTGGTTATGGGGTAGGGTTAGGGCTAGGGTTAGACAGAGTTAAGGTAGAGGCTCAGGAACGCGTGTTAAGTGGTAGGTAGGGGTAGGGTTACAAATTAGAGGATTAGGGCTGGCTAGGCGTATCAGAGGGTTAGATGGCTAGGGCTAGTTTCGGGTAGGGTAGTAAGGGTTAGTTTAAGGTATAGGTTAGGCGCTAAGGGTAAGTAGCAGTTAGGTTAAGTTAGGCAGGGTTAGGGAGGTTGTGTTAGGGTTAGCTAGGGTTAGGGTTAGGGTTAGGGTCTGGTAGTGGGCTAGGTTAGGGGTAGGTCTAGAGGCGAGTAGGTTATGGCAGGTTAAGGGGTAGGGTTAGGAGCAGTAGTCTAAAAGGATCTTTAGACGCAGAAGAGTTATGGCTAGGGTTAGGCTAGGATTTAGGGATTAGGGCTAGTGTTTACGACAAGGGTTAGGCTAGAGTTTAAGGTTAGGGCTAGGGTTAGGGTAGAGGGTTAGCTACATGACTAAATAGTTGCAAAGTATCTAAAAAGTAGTAAGTAGTTTATAAATTTGCTGAAATGCTTAAGTTACACATGATGAGATTCAAACATGCAACCTTTGTGTTGCTAGACATTAGCATTTTTGCCTTAGAGGGATGACCTTTATCGACTTCCCCATAGTCAGATGAACTTGTGGATACCATTGTTATGTGTCCAGTATGAAGGAAGTTAGAGGTATTTCGTGAGTCAATGCTAACTAACGTTAGCACAATGACTGAAGTCTATGGGTATCTACTAGCATGCTAACAGGTACCCATAGACTTAGTAGATACCCATAAAACTGTTGTCATGACGTTGGCCTGGGGGTAGGTTTATGACAGTCATAAATACCCCCCCCCCCCCCTTTTCCTCTCTACTCTACTGATGCGATATTAGAAAACCCCTTTGTTAACATAGAGATTCTGGGAACATCAGAAAGGTGGGGGAATACTATATTCTGGTAATCCGACCAATTGAACATATGCGGTGGTACTTAAAGAATGTGGAACTCTTCCGATTTCTTAAGTGTTTTACAGCGAAAACACAATATAGCATTATATTAGCTTACCACAATAGCCAAAAACACAACCCATTTATCAGCAGCAAAAGTTCAGCAAAAAAACAGCAAAAGATAATCATTTTTCACTAACCTTGACAAGCTTCATCAGCTGACAGTCTTATAACATCAGGTTATACAATACACTTATGTTTTGTTCGAAGATTTGCATTTTAGAGCTGAAATTCGTGGTTATACATTGTGAAAACGTAGCAACTTTTTTTCCAGAATCTCCGGATAATATTTCTGACACTCACCTATTCTGACCAAATAACTCATCATAAACTTTACTAAAAAACACAGGTTGTACAGCAAATAGATACACTAGTTCGTAATGCAATCGCCGTGTGTATAGAATTCTAAAAATAACTTTAGTAGACATAACAGCTTACGTTATAGCGAGACAGCGCCCAAAATCAGGGCGGAAAATAATCTAAACATTTTCGAACGAAATACGAAATAACATCATAAATGGGTCCTACTTTTGCTGAGCTTCCATCAGAATCTTGTACAAGGGGTCCTTTGTCCAGAATAATCGTTGTTTGGATTTAGAATGTCCTCTTCGTCTGTCGAATTAGCAACCAAATCTAGCCAAGTGGCGCGAAGCTGTCCATCGTCACCAAACGCAGAGAACGGAACACGCCAAAACTCCCGATAAACTTTCAATAATCTGATAAAACTATATTGAAAAAACATACTTTACGATGATATTATCACATTTATCAAATAAAATCAAAGCCGGAGATATTAGCCGTCTATAACGAAAGCTTTTCAGAAGGCAATCCAGAGTTCCTTCCCGCGCCATCCTGAACAAAGGAAATTGGGGTCATGTCATTCCAAGAGCTCTCTTTTGACCTCAGATCAAGCTAGACACCCCATTCCACCTCTCACTGCCTATTGACATCTCGTGGAAGGCGTATGAAGTGCATGTATATCCATAGATTTCAAACAAATGAATAGGGAGGCCCTGGAACAGAGCCTCGATTTCAGATTTTTCACTTTCTGACAGGAAGTTTGCTGCAAAATGATTCTTGTTTTACTCACAGATATAATTCAAACGGTTTTAGAAACTTGAGAGTGTTTTCTATCCAATAGTAATAATAATATGCATATTGTATGATCTAGAACAGAGCACGAGGCCGTTTCATTTGGGCGCGATTTTTTCCCAAAGTGAAAACAGCGCCCCCGTATTGACAAGAAGTTAAGAGATTATTCGGAAGATAACAGCTCTATAAATATTATTTRGTGGTGCCCCMACMTTCTAGTTAATTACATTTACATGATTAGCTCAATCAGGTAATAGTTATTACGGAGAAAAGATTTTATAGAATAGCATAATAGTCATATCACTTAATCCGGCATAGCCAAAGACACGGCACTGTGTTCGAATACCCACACTAATATACTGTATACTACATACAGTTGCAAGAAAAAGTATGAGAACCCTTTGGAATTACCTGGATTTCTGCATAAATTGGTCTTAACATTTTGACTGATGACTGATCTTCATCAAAGGAGGAATTTTGGACCTAGGTGTATTTTCCTCTGAAGCAATTCTGTTGTTGATTTACTTCTGTTTTTTGGGTCGTTGTCCTGTTGCATCACCCAACTTCCGTTGAGCTTCAATTGGCGGACAGATAGCCTTACATTCTCCTGCAAAATGTCTTGATAAACTTGGGAATTCATTTTTCCGTCGATGATAGCAAGCTAGGATTCTTCTTAACTTCTTATGGCTGCAGGGGCAGTATTGAGTAGCTTGGATGAAAGGTGCCCAGAGGTGCCCAGAGTAAGCGGCCTGCTCCTCAGTCCAAGTTGCTAATATATGCATATTAGTATTGAATAGAAAGCACTCGGAAGTTTCTAAAACTGTTTGAATGATGTCTGTGAGTATAACAGAACTCATTTGGCAGGCAAAAACCTGAGAAGAAATCCAAACAGGAAGTGGGGAATTTGAGGTTGGTCGATTTTCAACCCAGCCCCTATTGAATACACAGTGGGATATGGATCTGTTTGCACTTTTTACGGCTTCCACTAGATGTCAACAGTCTGTAGAACCTTGAATGAGGCTTCTACTGTGATGTGGAGCCGGATGGGAGCTTTTTGAGTCAGTGGTCTGGCAGAGAGCCAGGTCCTGGTCATGCGCATTTCACATGATAGCAACCTGCGTTCCATTGCTTCTCTACAGACAATGGAATTCTCCTGTTGGAACGTTATTGAACATTTATGATAACAACATCCTAAAGATTGATTCTATACTTAGTTTGACAAGTTTCTTCGACCTATAATATATCTTTTTGAAGTTTTGGACATAAATAATGGACATTATCGAACAAAACAAACAGTTATTGAGTAACTAGGATTCCTGGGAGTGCATTCTGATGAAGATCATCAAAGGTAAGGAAATATTTATAATGTTATTTTTGGTTTCTGTTGAATCCAACATCAACTAAAAAAAAAAATCTGAGCGCCGTCTCAGATTATTGCATGGTTTGCTTTTTCCGTAAAGTGTTTTTGAAATCTGACACAGCGGTTGCATTAAGAACAAGTGTATCTTTAATTCTATGTAAAACATGTATCTTTCTTCAAAGTTTATGATGAGTATTTATGTTATTTGACGTGGCTCTCTGCAATTTCTCCGGATATTTTGGATGCATTTCTGAACATGGCGGCAATGTAAGGTTTTTGGATATAAATTTGAACTTTATCGAACAAAACATATATGTATTGTGTTACATGAAGTCTTATGAGTGTTATCTGATGAAGATCATCAAAGGTTAGTGATTAATTTATCTCTATTCTGCTTTTTGTGACTCCTGTCTTTGGCTGAAAAATTGCTGTGTTTTTCTGTGATTTTGCGGTGACCTAACATAATCGTTTGTGGTGCTTTCGCTGTAAAGCCTATTTGAAATCGGACATTGGTGGGATTAACAACAAGATTACCTTTAAAATGGTAATCTTGGTAGGTTATCAAATACTTATGCAATAAAATGCAAATTAATTACTTAAAAATCATGGTCAAGAACTACAGGAAACATATAGATCTCTGTAATTTCAAACAAAGGTTTCTGTACCAAATATTAAGTTCTGCTTTTCTGATGTATCAAAAACTTATGTCATGCAATAAAATGCAAATTAATACCTTAAAATCATACAATGTGATTTTCTGGATCACAGTTGAAGTGTACCTATGATACAAATTACAGACCTCTACATGCTTTGTAAGTAGGAAAACCTGCAAAATCGCAGTGTATCAAATACTTGTTCTCCCCACTGTATGTTTGAGGAATTTTAATTATGAGATTTCTGTTTTTGAATTTGACGCCCTGCACTTTCACTGGCTGTTGTCATATCATCCCGTTAACGGGATTGCAGCCTCATTGAGAATTCTGCGCTGTGCTCTTGCAGTCATCTTTGCAGGACAGCCACTCCTAGGGAGAGTAGACAGTGCTGAACTTTCTCCATTTATAGACAATTTGTCCTACCGTGAACTGATGAACATCAAGGCTTTAAAAAAAAAAAATTGTAACAATTTCCACTTTATGCAAGTAAAAATATTCTTACGTCTTCTGAGATCTCTTTTGTTCGAGGCATGGTTCACTAAATACCTTAGCTAGATAAAAATGCCGGGAATAATCAAGTCAATAAAGTTGGGTAGTTGTTAGAATGTAGTTAATATACTGGCAAGTTTGATCGATTAGTAGCCAAATAACGTTAGTAGCTAGCTAACATATCGGTACATACGCTGTAATGATATCTATGTGGTTATAAGACAGCGTAGCTAACATCCGGTAATACTGCTGTAATGATATGCTATGTGGTTCATAAGGATAGCGTAGCTAGCTAACATACCGGTACATACTGCTGTAATGATATGCTATGTGGTTCATAAGGATAGCGTAGCTAGCTAACATACCGGTACATACTGCTGTGATGATATGCTATGTGGTTCATAAGGATAGCGTAGCTAGCTAACATACCGGTACATACGCTGTAATGATATGCTATGTGGTTCATAAGGATAGCATAGCTAGCTAACATACCGTACATACTGCTGTAATGATATGCTGTGTGGTTCATAAGGATTGCGTAGCTAGCTGACATACCGGTACATACTGCTGTATGATATGTTATGTGGTTCATAAGGACAGCGTAGCTAGCTAACATACCGGTCCATACTGCTGTAATGATATGCTATGTGGTTCATAAGGACAGCGTAGCTAACATACCGGTACATACTGCTGTAATGATATGCTATGTGGTTCGTAAGGACGCATAGCTAACATACCGGTACATACTGCTGTAATGATATGCTATGTGGTTCATAAGGATAGCATAGCTAGCTAACATACCGGTACATACGCTGTAATGATATGCTATGTGGTTCATAAGGATAGCGTAGCTAGCTAACATACCGGTACATACTGCTGTAATGATATGCTATGTGGTTCATAAGGATAGCGTAGCTAACATACCGGTACATACGCTGTAATGATATGCTTGTGGTTCATAAGGATAGCGTGCTAACATACCGGTATACGCTGTAATGATATGCTGTGTGGTTCATAAGGATAGCATAGCTAGCTAACATACCGGTACATACTGCTGTAATGATATGCTGTGTGGTTCATAAGGATAGCGTAGCTAGCTAACATACCGGTACATACCTGTAATGCTATGCTATGTGGTTCATAAGGATACCATAGCTTGCTAACATACCGGTACATACTGCTGTAATGATATGCTATGTGGTTCATAAGGATAGCATAGCTAGCTAACATACCGGTCCATACTGCTGTGATGATATGCTATGTGGTTCATAAGGATTGCGTAGCTAGCTAACATACCAGTACATACTGCTGCAATGCTATGTGATTCATAAGGATAGCGTAGCTAACATACCGGTACATACTGCTGTAATGATATGCTATGTGGTTCTAAAGGACAGCGTAGCTAACATACCGGTACATACTGCTGTAATGATATGCTATGTGGTTCGTAAGGACAGCGTAGCTAACATACCGGTACATACTGCTGTAATGATATGCTATGTGGTTCGTAAGGACAGCGTAGCTAACATACCGGTACATACTGCTGTAATGATATGCTATGTGGTTCGTAAGGACAGCGTAGCTAACATACGGTACATACTGCTGTAATGATATGCTATGTGGTTCGTAAGGACAACGTAGCTAACATACCGGACATACTGCTGTAATGATATGCTATGTGGTTCATAAGGATAGCGTAGCTACATACCAGTACATACTGCTGTATGATATGCTATGTGGTTCATAAGGATAGCGTAGCTAGCTAACATACGGCACATACTGCTGTAATGAATGTATGTGGTTCTTAAGGATATCATAGCTAATTGTCAGCCAACAAACATATCAAAAAGTTATTACATTGCTCAACATTGCCATTTTCCTCAAATCTGAAAACGCTGTGAAGCCACATTTTTTCCTGAAGAATTGCATTATGGGCCCTAAAAGCACGGAAATAGTGTCCACTGCTTGTATACTTCGTATTTTGGCCAAATTAGTATGAAATCTTGGAACTTTTGGTATACTGACTATGAACAATAAGAATACTACATACTCAGTTTGTCACAAATAGTACGCTTAATGCGGTTAGACTTCCAGGCGTTGCGCTAACGCTAGGTAGCAACTTCACTACGCTGGTAGCACTTCACTAACGCTGGGTAGCAACTTCACTAACGCTGGGTGCACTTCACTAACGCTGGGTAGCAACTTCACTAACGCGGGTAGCAACTTCACTAACGCTGGGTAGCAACTTCACTAACGCTGGGTAGCAACTTCACTAACTGCTAGGTACAACTTCCTAACGTGGTAGCAACTTCACTAACGCTAGTCGGTAGCAACTTCACTAACGCTGGTAGCAACTTCACTAACGCTGGGTAGCAACTTCACTAACGCTGGTAGCAACTTCACTAACGCTGGGTAGCAACTTCACTAACGCTGGTAGCAACTTCACTAACGCTGGGTAGCAACTTCAACTAACGCTGGTAGCAACTTCACTAACGCTGGGTAGCAACTTCACTAACGTCTGGGTAGCAACTTCACTAACGCTGGGTAGCAACTTCACTAACGCTGGGTAGCAACTTCACTAACCGGGTACAACTTCACTAAGCTGGTAGCAACTTCACTAACGCTGGTAGCAACTTCACTAACGCTGGGTAGCAACTTCACTAACGCTGGTAGCAACTTCACTAACGCTGGGTAGCAACTTCACTAACGCTGGGTAGCAACTTCACTAACGCTGGTAGCAACTTCACTAACGCTGGTAGCAACTTCACTAACGCTGGGTAGCAACTTCACTAACGCTAGGTAGCAACTTCACTAACGCTGGTAGCAACTTCACTAACGCTAGGTAGCAACTTCACTAACGCTGGGTAGCAACTTCACTAACGCTGGGTAGCAACTTCACTAAACGTGTAGCACTTCACTAACGCTGGTAGCAACTTCATAAGCTAGGACACTTCACTAACGCTGGGTAGCAACTTCACTAACGCTAGGTAGCAACTTCACTAACGCTGGGTAGCAACTTCACTAACGCTGGGTAGCAACTTCACTAACGCTGGGTAGCAACTTCACTAACGCTGGGTGCAACTTCACTAACGCTAGGTTAGCAACTTCACTAACGCTGGGTAGCAACTCACTAACGCTAGTAGCAACTTCACTAACGCTGGTAGCAACTCTTCACTAACGCTGGGTAGCAACTTCACTAACGCTGGTAGCAACTTCACTAACGCTGGTAGCAACTTCACTAACGCTGGTGCAACTTCACTAACGCTAGGTAGCAACTTCACTAACGCTGGGTAGCAACTTCACTAAGCTAGGTAGCAACTTACTAACGCTGGGTAGCAACTTCACTAACGCTGGTAGCAACTTCACTAACGCTGGTAGCAACTTCACTAACGCGTGTAGCAACTTCACTACGCTGTGAGCAACTTCACTAACGCTGGTAGCAACTTCACTAACGCTGGTAGCAACTTCACTAACGCTGGGTGCAACTTCACTACTGGTAGCACTTACTAACGCTGGGTAGCAACTTCCTAACGCTGGGTAGCAACTTCACTAACGCTGGTAGCAACTTCACTAACGCTGGGTAGCAACTTCACTAACGCTGGTAGCAACTTCACTAACGCTGGTAGCAACTTCACTAACGCTGGTAGCAACTTCACTAACGCTGGGTAGCAACTTCACTAACGCTGGGTAGCAACTTCACTAACGCTGGTAGCAACTTCACTAACGCTGGTAGCAACTTCACTAACGCTGGGTAGCAACTTCACTAACGCTGGGTAGCAACTTCACTACGCTGGGTAGCAACTTCACTAACGCTGGGTAGCAACTTCACTAACGCTGGGTAGCAACTTCACTAACGCTAGTAGCAACTTCACTAACGCTAGGTAGCAACTTCACTAACGCTAGGTAGAACTTCACTAACGCTGGGTAGCAACTTCACTAACGCTAGGTAGAACTTCACTAACGCTGGTAGACATACTTCACTAACGCTGGTACACTTCAACTAAGCTGGGTACAACTTCACTAACGCTGGGTAGCAACTTCACTACGCTGGGTAGCAACTTCACTAACGCTAGGTAGACTTCACTAACGCTGGGTAGCAACTTCACTAACGCTGGTGAACTTCACTAAGCGCTGGTAGCAACTTCACTAACGCTAGGTAGCAACTTCACTACGCTGGGTAGCAACTTCACTCGGCTGGGTAGCAACTTCACTAACGCTAGGTAGCAACTTCACTAACGCTGGGTAGCAACTTCACTCACGCTGGTAGCAACTTCACCTCGCTGGGTAGCAACTTCACTAACGCTGGGTAGCACTTCACTAACGCTGGGTAGCAACTTCACTAACGCTGGGTAGCAACTTCACTAACGCTGGGTAGCAACTTCACTAACGCTGGGTAGCAACTTCACTAACGCTGGGTAGCAACTTCACTAACGCTGGGTAGCAACTTCACTAACGCTGGGTAGGAACTTCCCTCAAACTGCATGTAGAGACTGAAATGGTATCCAGGAGTTCATCCAACTCTGGACCTCCAAGCCACTTCCACTGTCTTTTTCATTGTTCTCCTCTAATCAGGGACTGATTTAAACCTGGGACATCAGGTGTGTGCAATTAATGATCAGATAGAACAGAACCTGCAGGCTCCGGACCTCATAGGGTCAGAGTTGAATACCCCTCTGTAGGGGATAGAGTGGCTCTTGGGGCAAATGTTTCAGGTAGCCTTCCACAAGCTTCCCTTAATACGTTGGGTGAATTTTGGCCCATTCCTCCTGACAGAGCTGGTGTAACTGAGTCAGGTTTATAGGCCTCCTTGCTCGCACACYCTTTTTTCAGTTCTGGTCACAAATTTTATATGGGATTGAAGTTAGGGCTTTGTGATGGCCACCCCAATACCTTGACTTTGTTGTCCTTAAGAAATTTTGTCACAACCGCAAAGCACCCCCACAACATGATGCTGCCACCCCCATGCTTCACGGTTGGAATGGTGTTCTTTGGCTTGCAAGCATCCCCCTTTTTCCCCCAAACATAACGATGGCCATTATGGCCAAACAGTTCTATTTTTGTTTCATCAGAACAAAGGACATTTCTCCAAAAAGTACGATCTTTGTCCCCATGTGCAGCTGCAAACCGTAGTCTGGCTTTTTTATTGCGGTTTTGGAGCAGTGGCTTCTTCCTTGCTAAAAGGCCTTTCAGGTTATGTCGATATAGAACTCATTTTACTGTGGATATAGATACTTTTGTACCTGTTTCCTCCAACATCTTCACAAGGTCCTTTGCTGTTGTTCTGGGATTGATTTGCATTTCTCGCACCAAAGTACGTTCATCTCTAGGAGACAAAACTCGTCTCCTTCCTGAGCGGTATGATGGCTGAGTGGTCCCATGGTGTTAATACTTGCATACTATTCTTTGTACAGATGAACTTGGTACCTTCAGGCGTTTAGAAATTGCTCCCAAGTATGAACCAGATTTGTGGAGGTCTACAATTCTTTTTCTGAGGTCTTATCTGATTTCTTTTGATTTTCCCATGATGTCAAYCAAAGAGGCACTGAGTTTGAAGGTAGGCCTTGAAATACATCTACAGGTACACCTCCAATTCACTCAAATTATGTCATTTAGCCTATCAGAAGCTTCTAAAGCCATGACATACATTTCTGGAATTTTCCAAGCTGTTTAAAGGCACAGTCAACTTAGTGTATGTTAACTTCTGACCCACTGGAATTGTGATACAGTGAATTGTGAGTGAAATAATCTATCTGTAAACAATTGTTGGATAAATTACTTGTGTCATGCACAAAGTAGATGTCCTAACCGACTTGCCGAAACTATAGTTTGTTAACAAGAAATTTGTGGAGTGATTGAAAAACGAGTTTGAATGACTCCAAGTGTATGGTATTTTCTTCTGAAGCCATTCTGTTGTTGATTTACTTCTGTTTTTTTGGGTCGTTGTCCTGTTGCATCACCCAACTTCCCTTGAGCTTCAATTGGCGGACAGATAGCCTTACATTCTCCTGCAAAATGTCTTGATAAACTTGGGAATTCATTTTCCGTCGATGATAGCAAGCTAGGATTCTTCTAACTCTTATGGCTGCAGGGCAGTATTATCGAACAAAACAAACAGTTATTGTGTAACTAGGATTCCTGGGGTTGCATTCTGATGAAGATCATCAAAGGTAAGGGAATATTTATAATGTTATTTTTGGTTTCTGTGAATCCAACATGGCGGATATTTAAAAAAAAAATCTGAGCGCCGTCTCAGATTATTGCATGGTTTGCTTTTTCCGTAAAGTGTTTTCAAATCTGACACAGCGGTTGCATTAAGAACAAGTGTATCTTTAATTCTATGTATAACATGTATCTTTTCCAAAGTTTATGATGAGTTTATGTATTTGACGTGGCTCTCTGCAATTTCTCCGGATATTTTTGGAGGCATTTCTGAATTGCGGCAATGTAAGGTTTTTGGATATAAATTTGAACTTTATCGAACAAAACATATATTGTATTGTGTTACATGAAGTCCTATGAGTGTCATCTGATGAAGATCATCAAAGGTTAGTGATTATTTTATCTCTATTCTGCTTTTTGTGACTCCTGTCTTTGCTGAAAAATTGCTGTGTTTTTCTGTGATTTTGCGGTGACCTAACATAATGTTTGTGGTGCTTTCTGCTGTAAAGCCTATTTGAAATCGGACACTTTGGTGGGATTAACAACAAGATTACCTTTAAAATGGTAATCTTGGTAGGTTATCAATACTTATGCAATAAAATGCAATATAATTACTTAAAATCATGGTCAAGAACTACAGGAAACATATAGATCTCTGTAATTTCAAACAAAGGTTTCTGTACCAAATATTAAGTTCTGCTTTTCTGATGTATCAAATACTTATGTCATGCAATAAAATGCAAATTAATACCTTAAAAATCATACAATGTGATTTTTTGGAGTTTAGATCGTCTTCAAGTGAATTTCCTATGATAAAAATTACAGACCTCTACATGCTTTGTAAGTAGGGAAAACCTGCAAAATCGGCAGTGTATCAAATACTTATTCTCCCCACTGTATGTTTGAGGAATTTTAATTATGAGATTTCTGTTTTTGAATTTGACGCCCTGCACTTTCACTGGCTGTTGTCATATCATCCCGTTAACGGGATTGCAGCCATCATCGAGAATTCTGCGCTGTGCTCTTGCAGTCATCTTTGCAGGACAGCCACTCCTAGGGAGAGTAGCAACAGTGCTGAACTTTCTCCATTTATAGACAATTTGTCCTACCGTGAACTGATGAACATCAAGGCTTTAAAAAATTATGTAACACTTTCCACTTATGCAAGTAAAAATATTCTTAGGTCTTCTGAGATCTCTTTTGTTCGAGGCATGGTTCACATCAGGCTTCTTGTGAATAGCAAACTCAAATTTTGTATGTTTTTTTTAAGGGCAGGGCAGCGCTAACCAACATCTCCAATCTCGTCTCATTGATTGGACTCCAGGTTAGCTGACACATGACTCCAATTAGCTTTTGGAAAAGTAATTAGCCTAGGGTTCACATACTTTTTCCAACTTACACTGTGAATGTTTAAATTAGTATTCAATATAGACAAGAAAAATACAGTAATTTTGTGTGTTATTAGTTTAAGCACACTAGTGTGTGTCATTGTTGTGACAAAGATGACGATCAGATAAAATGTTATGTACATTTATGCAGAAACCAGGTAATTCCAAAGGGTTCACATACTTTTTCTTGCCACTGTACTAATGATATATACTACATACTATTAGTTCATTTTAGTACTGTAAACGAACAGTATTCCCTTTCATCCTTTCAGTTGAGCGTACTAGCGCTTCGCCTGTCTACCGGAAGTTGATGCTGTTGCTATGCAACCTCTTGCTAGCATAACAAAATTATTAGCTGAACATTTTACGACTTTGCGTTGTGTTCTTAAATTCAATCTGGATGCTCAGAGTGCGCTCTGGGCGTTCGTCAATTCAGAGCGTTTCGCTGTCGGAGAGTTCAAAGCACACACTAGGATGCTCAAGGCCGAGGAGTAGAGTTGACCAGTTTTCTGGTCTCACAAATGGCAGTCAAGCACCCAAACTAAAGTTGCTAGCTACTTCCAGACACAAATGAGAGAACACCTCACTCTGACTATTTACAATTTAATTACGCTTTTTTGCCGACGTTTACTGACACCGGCATATTCAACGGGTGTTTAGTGTTTGTAAATTCAGCAGTTATTCTGCACTCTGACACACTCAGACGAGAGTGCTCTGAAATCGGAGTAGATGGCCAGACTAAATTGACGAACGCACCCGAAATGAAATGAATGTCCATTGAGAACGCACAACGACTATAACACTAGCCTGTAACAATTTCCACTTTATTCAAGTAAAATATTCTTACGTCTTCTGAGATCTCTTTTGTTCGAGGCATGGTCACTATAACACTTAGCTAAGATAAAATGACGGGAATAATCAAGTCAATAAACGTTGGTAGTTAGTTAGAATGTAGTTAATATACTGGCAAGTTGATCTATAGTAGCCAACTAACATTAGATAGCTAGCTAACATACCGGTACATACGCTGTAATGATATGCTATGTGTTCATTTACATTTACATTTAAGTCATTTAGCAGACGCTCTTATCCAGAGCGACTTACAATTGGTGCATTCACCTTATGATATCCAGTGGAACAACCACTTTACAATAGTGCATCTAACTCTTTTAAGGGGGGGGAGGGGGGGGGGGTTAGAAGGATTACTTTATCCTATCCTAGGTATTCCTTAAAGAGGTGGGTTCAGGTGTCTCCGGAAGGTGTGATTGACTCCGCGGACCTGTGCGTCGTGAGGGAGTTTGTTCCACATTGGGGGTGCCAGAGCAGCGAACAGTTTTGACTGGCTGAGCGGGAACTGTACTTCCTCAGAGGTAGGGAGCAGGGAGCGAGCAGCCAGAGGTGGATGAACGCAGTGCCCTTGTTCATAAGGATAGCGGGAGCTAACATATCGTACATACTGCTGTAATGATATGTATGTGTTCTATAAGGACAGCGTAGCTAACATATCCGGTACATACTGCTGTAAGATATGCTATGTGGTTCATAAGGATAGCGTAGCTAACATACCGATACATACTGCTGTAATGATATGCTATGTGGTCCTTAAGGATAGCGTAGCTAGCTAACATACCGGTATATACTGCTGTAATGATATGCTATGTGGTTCGTAAGGACAGCCAAGCTAGCTAACATACCGTACATACTGCTGTAATGATATGCTATGTGGTTCATAAGGATAGCGTAGCTAACATACCGGTACATACTAGTGTAATTGCTATGTGAGGTTCATAAGGATAGCGTAGCTAACATACCGGTACATACTGCTGTAATGATATGCTATGTGGTTCATAAGGATAGCGTAGCTAGCTAACATACCGTACATACTGCTGTAATGATATGCTATGTGGTTCGTAAGGATAGCGTAGCTAGCAACATACCGGTACATACTGCTGTAATGATATGCTATGTGGTTCATTAGGATAGCGTAGCTAGCTAACATAACGGTACATACTGCTGTAATGATATGCTAGTGGTTCGTAAGGACAGCGTAGCTAACATACCGGTACATACTGCTGTAATGATATGCTATGTGGTTCATAAGGATAGCGTAGCTAACATACGGTACATACTGCTGTAATGATATGCTATGTGGTTCGTAAGGACAGCGTAGCTAACATACCGGTACATACTGCTGTAATGATATGCTATTGTGGTTCATAAGGACAGCGTAGCTAACATACCAGTACATACTGCTGTAATGATATGCTATGTGGTTCGTAAGGATACATAGCTAGCTAACATACCTGTACATACTGCTGTAATGATATGCTATGTGTTCATAAGGATAGCGAGCTAGCTAACATACCGGTACATACTGCTGTATGTGTTGTAAGGACAGCGTAGCTAACATACCAGTACATACTGCTGTAATGATATGCTATGTGGTTCATAAGGATAGCGTAGCTAGCTAACATACCGGCAATACTGCTGTAATGATATGCTATATGGTTCTTAAGGATATCGTAGCTAATTGTCAGCCAACAATGGTAAGTAACTTATTGAAAAGTTATTACATTGCTCAACATTGCCATTTTCCTCAAATCTGAAAACGCTGTGAAGCCACCTCTTTCCTGAAGAATTGCATTATGGGCCCTAAAAGCACGGAAATAGTGTTCCACTGCTTGTATACATTCGTATTTTGGCCAAATTAGTACGAAATATTGGAACTTTTGCATACTGATACTGGCCATAAGTCCTAACGACTTACCGAAACTATAGTTTGTTAAAACCTGTTGAGGACAGAGTGCGCTGTTTTCACTTTGGGGGAAAATCGTGCCCAATTTAAACGGCCTCGTACTCAATTCTGCTCGTACAATATGCATATTATTATTACTATTGGATAGAAAACACTCTCTAGTTTCTAAAACCGTTTGAATTATATCTGTGAGTAAAACAGAACTCATTTGGCAGCAAACTTCCTGACCAGGAAGTGGAAAGTCTGAAAACGATGCTCTGTTTTAGGGCCTGCCTATAAATGGCATATACGTATTAGTATACATGCACGTCATACACCTTCCACTAGATGTCAAGAGCAGTGAGAGAAGAAATTGAGTGTTTTATCTTTGGTCTGAGGTCGAATATAAGCTCTGGCATGACGTGACCCCAGAATACCTCTGTCCAGGAAGCGCATAGAGGCACCGTAATGGCTTCCGAAAAGCATCGTTTAGACTGTTATATCTCCGGCTTTGATTTATTTGATAAATGTGATCATATACATCTTAAAGTATGTTTTTCAATATAGTTTCATCAGATTATTGAAATATTTTCGGAGGTTAGGCGTCTTGCGTTCTCTGGTATAGTGAAGTACGTAGGAGAGCTCTACGCGCCACTTGGTCTGTTTAGCTTTCTAATTCAAAGAGAAGGAAAAGAGCTTCACAAACCAAACAACATTGTTCTGGACAAAGACACCCTTGTACAACATTCTGATGGAAGATCACCAAAAGTAGACATTTATGATGATATTTCATATATCTGTCGGAATATGTTGACAATTATTTTGCGCCCAGATTTGGGCTCTCTCTCGTTGTAACGTAAGCTGGATGTGTAATGAAGTTATTTTTAGAATTCTAACACGGCGATTTCATTAAGAACTAGTGTATCTATCATTTCCTAACAACATGTATTTTTGTAATGTTTATGAATAGTATTTGGTCAGAATATGTGGGTGTCAGAAAAATATCGGACGTTGTGGAAAAAGATGTATAGCAGAATGTAATAACCACTGATTCAGCTCTAAATATGCACATTTTCGAACAAAACATAGTGTATGTATAACCTGATGTTATAGGACTGTCATCTGATGAAGCTTACAAGGTTAGTCAAAAATTATATATCTTTTGCTGTTGTTACGATCGCTAACTTTTCTGCGGGTAAATGGCTTGTGTTCTGGCTATGTGGTAAGCTAATATAACGCTATATTGTGTTTTCGCTGTAAAACACTTAAGAAATCAAAAATTGGCTGGATTCACAAGATGCCTGTCTTCATTGCGTACACATATGTTTTTTCAGAAATGTTTTATGATGAGTATTAGGTATTTGACGTTGGTCTCTAGTAATTATTCTGGCTGCTTTCGGTGCAATTTCTGATTGAGCTGCAATGTAAACTGATTTATAGCTCAAATATGCACATTTTTCGAACAAAACATAGATTATTGTATAACATGTTATAAGACTGTCATCTGATGAAGTTGTTTCTTGGTTAGTTTGGTTGGTTCTTGGTTAGTTAGGTTGCTTTGTGCATGCTACCTGTGCTGTGAAAAAATGTCTGTCTTTTTTGTATTTGTGGTGAGCTAACATAAATATATGTGTGTTTTCGCTGTAAAACATTTAAAAATCGGACATGTTGACTGGATTCACAAAATGTGTATCTTTCATTTGCTGTATTGGACTTGTTAATGTGTGAAAGTTAAATATTTCTAAAAATATCTTTTTGAATTCGCGCTCTGCCTTTTCAGTGGAATGGGGAGAGTTCCGCTGCGGAACGCGAGACCAGACAGGTTAACAAGAAATTTGTGGATGTATTGAAAAACGAGTTTGAATGACTCCAGTGTGTATGTAACTTCCGACTCCAACTCTATATGTGGTCTGTCTGATGGAAGTAGTCCTTATTGTTCACACATAGCCCTTACTGTATAGCTGTGTCTGTCCTACTGGTTGAGCTAGCTAGCTCTCTCTCATACCTCTGTTACTACACCAAGCCACACATCTGTTGGCCCATGAGTCAACAAACTATTTACAGCAGCTTTAAGGGCTGAACAGTTTTTTTTCTGTGTGTGTGTGTCTGGGTGTGTTGTATTGCTACGCGTGCCAGATACAGTCAGAGATTTATGTGTTGTAATTGCCTATCGTTTCCTACATGTATGACCATGCCCTACATTCACACTGAGACAGTGGATGCTTCCTAAATGACTCCCTATTCCCCAGTAGGTCGTGTTCTGTCACCAGACCGCTGGTGTCTTTTATATTTTTTTCTGTCTGAAACCCCCCCACCTCGCTAGCTTGTAGCTCCTCCTGGTTTGATGACTCATCCTTACAAACGTTCAAAATCAACGACACAAATTAACTAAAATAATAATAATAATGTGTCTTACCTGGTTGAGACGAAGGGTCAAATAGATGTGTTTTTATGCAAAGACGAGAAGTTCACTATGTAGTTGTCGGCCCTGACTGATTGGATGT
>NW_019943360.1:145286-160557 GCF_002910315.2 Salvelinus sp. IW2-2015 | reverse complement strand
TAAACTTCCGACTCCAACTCTATATGTGTGTCTGTCTGCATGGAAGTAGGTCCTTCTTGTTCACACATAGCCCTTACTGTATATCTGTGTCTGTCCTACTGGTTGAGCTAGCTAGCTCTCTCTCATACCTCTGTTACTACACCAAGCCACACATCTGTTGGCCCATGAGTCAACAAACTATTTACAGCAGCTTTAAGGGCTGAACAGTTTTTTTTCTGTGTGTGTGTGTCTGTGTGTGTGTTATTGCTACGCGTGCCAGATACAGTCAGAGATTTATGTGTTGTAATTGCCTATCGTTTCCTACATGTATGACCATGCCCTACATTCACACTGAGACAGTGGATGCTTCCTAAATGACTCCCTATTCCCCAGTAGGGCGTGTTCTGTCACCAGACCGCTGTGGTCTTTTATATTTTTTTTCTGTGGAAACCCCCCCACCTCGCTAGCTTGTAGCTCCTCACTGGTTGATGACTCATCCTTACAAACGTTCAAAACAACGACACAAATTAACTAAATAAATAATAATAATGTGTCTTACCTGGTTGAGACGAAGGGGTCAAATAGATGTGTTTTTATGCAAAAAGTCTCTCTCTTTTTAAGCAGAGTTCCACCTGGTTGGATGGTGGAGGGGCAAACCGAATCAGGAGACAGTGGTACTCGCTAAGCAGCGTGACATCCTTTACTTTTACACTCTGCTAACATCTAACTCAAAATGAAAGTGAGATAAGCAACACACGACTTATGTATTTTCAAAGGAAACTGAACTCAACCAATCAGTGTGACGTTTACATTCTATTTCAGTTTTCCATGCGAGACTCCTCTTCTCTTTCTCAGGGCAGTCTCTGTCACATACCATACAGGCTTTTGTTCCAGCACAGCTGGAGAGAGAGAGAGAGAGAGAACCTGTAATAGGGAAGGTGTAGACTTAGAAGCCTGTCATCATCAAGCCTTTCCAACTATTGTTAGTCCCCCCCTTCTCCTCATCTTCCTCCCCTCCTACTCTGTCCTTCTTCCATTCTCTTCCTCAAAATGGTAACCTTGGTCCATCTCTTACCACCTCTGTGCCATACGGTAACGTCCCCCAGGACTTCTCGATCGAAGCCACCATGCAATGATAATAATGAATGTGTGATGCTTATAATGTATGTCTTTGAACAGACATTTTCTCTCTGTATCAGTGTCTCATTGAACAAAGATGCTTTTCATGACAGATGTGACTCCCACTGAGGATTCTGGGATTCAGACCCAGGGCCCGAGCTTAGTGATGAGCTTGGAGTTGTTGAGCTGTAGGTGGGAGGGGTCTAGGGTGTGTGTGACCCTCAAAGCAGGTGAAGAAAGTATTTAGCTTATCTGAGCAATTTTGAATTCCGTAAAGTGAGTGTGGAAGACGTGGCAATGACAAGCCACCGGGGTCAGACAACTTGGATGGAAAATTACTGAGGATGATAGCGGACAATATTGCCACTTCTGTTTGCCATCTTAAATTTAAGCCTACTAGAAAGTGTATACCCTCAGGCCTGGAGGGAAGCCAAAGTAYTTCCCCTAACTAAAAATAGTCAAGCCCTCTTTACTGGCTCAAATATCCAACCAATCAGCCTGTTGCCAACCCTTAGTCAACTTTTGGAAATATGTGTGTTTGACCAGATACAATGCTATTTACAGTAAACAAATTGACAACAGATTTTCAGCACGGTTATAGGGAAGGTGATACCTTCCCTATACAACAAGCACAGCACTGATAAAACGATTGTGGGGGCAGTTTTGTTAGACTTCAGTGCAGCTTTTGACATTATCGATCATAGTCTGCTGCTGGAAAAATGTATGTGTTATGGCTTTACACCTCCTGCTATTTTCTGGATAAAGAGTTACCTGTCTAACAGAACACAGAGGGTGTTATTTAATGGAAGCCTCTCCAACATAATCCATGTAGAATCAGGAATTCCCCAGGGCAGCTGTCTAAGCACATTTCTTTTTTCAATATTTACTAATGAATTGCCACTGGCTTTCAGTAAAGCCAGTGTGTCTATGTATACGAATAACTCAACCATATACATCTTAGCTACTACATCAACTGTAATGACTGCAACACTTAATAACAAAGAGCTGCAGTTCGTTACAGATTGGGTGGCAAGGAATAAGTTAGTCCTAAATATTTCAAAAACTAAAAGGATTGTATTGGGACAAATCATTCACTAAACCCTCAACTAAATCTTGTAATGAATAATGTGGAAATTGAACAAGTTGAGGTAACTAAACTGCTTGGAGTAACCCTGGATTGTGAACTGTCATGGTCAAAACATGTTAAAAACGTATCAACATGTTCAAAATATCTTGATACAACAGTAGCTAAGATGGGGAGAAGTCTGTCCATAATAAAGCGATACTCTGCTTTCTAAACTTCTTATGCCTGCAGGGGCAGTATTGAGTAGCTTGGATGAAAGTTGCACAGAGGTGCCCAGAGTAAACGGCCTACTCCTCAGTCATAGTTGCTAATATATGCATATTACTATTAGTATTGGATAGAAAACACTCTGAAGTTTCTAAAACTGTTTGAATTATGTCTGAGTATAACAGAACTCATATGGCAGGCAAAAACCTGAGAAGAAACATCGAGAAGAAATCCAAATGGGAAATGGGGCTGGTTGATTTTCAAACAAGATCCTATTGAAAACAGAACCTTGTCTGATGCCTACTGTGAAGGGGGGCCGAATGAGAAAGGAATTAGTCAGGTCTGCCATGACCTGACCATGCTTTGACCATGCTCGTTCACATGAGAGGGAGCTCTGTTCCATCGCTCATCTGAAGTCAATGTAATTCTCCGGTTGGAAAGTTATTCAAGATTTTATGTTTAAAACATTCTAAAGATTGAATGTTTCTACTTTTCTATGGAACTTTTGGACATTTCGTCAGCGAACGCGCTTCGTGAGTTTTGATTTGTTTACCAAACACGCTAATGAAAATAGCTATTTGACACAAATGATGGAAATTACTGAACCAAACAAACATTTATTGTGGAAGTGGGAGTCCAGGAGTGCATTCCGACGAAGTCAGCAAAGGTAAGTGAAGATTTATAATGCTTTTTATGAGTTTTGTTGACTGCACAATTTGGCAGGTAACTGATGGCTTGCTTTTGTGCTGAACGCTGTTTTCAAATGATTGAATATTGTGTTTTGCCGAAAGCTTTAAATCTGACACAGTGGTTGCATAAGAACAAGTGTATCTTAATATGTAAAACATGTATCTTTCATCAAAGTTTATGATGAGTATTTATGTTATTTGACGTGCTCTCTGCAATTTCTCCGGATATTTTGGAGGGCATTTCTGAACATGGCACCAATGTAAACTGAGGTTTGGATATAAAATATAAACTTAATCGAACAAAGACATATTGTATTGTGTAACATGAAGTCCTATGAGTGTCATCTGATGAATATCATCAAAGGTTAGTGATTAATTTATCTCTATTTGTGCTTTTTGTGACTCCTCTCTTTGGCTGGAAAAATGCTGAATTTTTCTTGAGTTGGTGGTACCAAACATAATCGTTTTGTAGTGCTTTCGCTGAAAGGTCTATTTGAAATCGGTGATTTCACTGTGGTGGGATTACCAACAACATTACCTTTACCTTTTCTCAATACAGGGGGTGCTGTTTCCACTTTGGAAAATATCGTCTCCAAATTAAACTGCCTCAACTCAATTCTTGCTCGTACAATATGCATATATTATACTATTTGATAGAAAACAATCTCTAGTTTCTAAAACCGTTTGAATTATGTCTGTGTGAACCAGAACTCTTTCTACAGCGAAAATCATGACAGGACATGCGAAGGTCAGAAAAATAGTCTCTGTTCTCAGATCAGTTTAAAGCTCTGTGTTGCCCATGGATCGAAATGAACTGCACCCCTTCCCCTGGATGTCAGTAACCAAGAGAAGTGGAATGGAGTCTCTACGTATTTCTCAGAGTAAAACGCCATGGAGTGACATGTACGTTCTTTTGGACGCTCGTCAAGCGCAAGAGAGACATCAGAATGGCATGCTCAAAAATCTCGTTATCGGCTAAGATATATCCGTCTGTGATTTAATTCGTATAGGTGTTAGAACAAAATAACGAATTTTAAACCGATTTATATCAGTTTATGCGAGTATATTGCTATTTTCGGAATTTTCGTAGTATTGCGCTTTGAGGATTTGGACATGTGTGTGCCACGTAGCTATTGTTAGCTATAGTTCGAAGTTGAAAGATACTTTTACAACAAAGCAACGATTCTTTTGGACAAAGGACACCTTGCCCAAGATACTGATGGAAGCTCGTCCAAAAGTAAGAGCTATTATTATTTTATTCCGTATTATGTGGAAAAATGTAAACGCATTTGTCGCCATTGTTGCGGCACTAGTCTGCTGGAACGCACACTGTATGTCTAGTAACGTTAATTTAAAAATGTAACTCAGCGGTTGCATTAATAACTAATGCATCTTTCATTAGCTGTCCAACCTGTATTTTTTTGTTCAATCTAATCGAAAATAATTGTAAACTTAGGGCTTTCCAGATGGCGCGCCAGAATGCATTCCAGTTTTGACAGATTACATTGCATAACACGATTGTTGATGCAAATATGCACATTTTCGAACAAACTCTATATGCATTGTGTAATATGATGTTACAGGACTGTCATCTGAAGAATTCTGAGAAGGTTAGTAAAAATTAATATATTTTGGTGGTGATAACGTTATCGGCTTTTTGCCTTGAATCAATGCTGGGTGATGTTAGCTCATGTGGTATGCTAATATAACGATATATTGTGTTTCGCTGTAAACACTTAGAAAATCTAAATATTGTCTGGATTCACAAGATCTGTGTCTTTCAATTGCTGTTAAGCTGTGTATTTTTATGAAATGTTTATGATGAGTAATTAGGTAATATACGTTGCTCTCTGTAGTTATTCTAGTCGCTTTGGTGAGTTTTGTGATAGTGGCTGCAATGGTAAACTATGATTTATACCTGAAATATGCACATTTTTCAAAAAAACATATGCTATACCATAAATATGTTATCAGACTGTCATCTATGAAGTTGTTTCTTGGTTAGTGGCTATATATATCTTTATTTAGTCGAATTAGTGATTGCTACTGATGGAGTAAAAAAGTGGTGGAGTAAAAAAAGTGTGTCTTTTGCTAACGTGGTTAGCTAATAGATTTACATATTGTGTCTTCCTGTAAAACATTTTAAAAATCAGAAATGATGGCTGGATTCACAAGATCTGTATCTTTCATCTGGGTCTTGACTTGTGATTTAATGACATTTAGATGCTAGTATTTACTTGTGACGCTATGCTAGGCTATGCTAGTCAGCTTTTTTTACTGTGGGGGTGCTCCCGGATCCGGATTGGAGGAACTAGAATTAAAATGATATAAGATACATGTATGTTTGAGAATTTTAATTATGACATTTCTGTTGTTTGAATTTGGCCCCTGCACTTTCACTGGCTGTTGTCATATCATCCGTAACGGGATTCAGCCATAAGACGTTTTAACAGCACTATCAACAAGGCAGGTCCTACAGCTCTAGTTTTGTCGGACTTGACTAAATAAAATAAAATGTATTCTTCACATCGCCAAATACTACAGTGTATTCTTACTTACAAGCACTTAACAACAACGTGCAGTTTTAAGAAAAATTGTTAAAGAGCAGCAGTAAAATAACAGCAAATATTTAAATAGGTAAGTCAGTTGAGAACAAATTCAAAAGAACAAATTTACAACGACGGCCTACCCCGCAAACTCTAACCGGACGACGCTGGGCCAATTGTGTCACCCCTATGGGACTCCCAATCACGCCGGTTGTGATACAGCCTGGAATCGATCCAGGGTCTGTAGTGATGCCTCTAGAACTGAAATGCATGCCTTAGAACCACTGTGCCACTGGTAGCCCCATAATAACAGGGAGTACCGGTACAGAGTCACTGTGCAGGGGCACAGGTTAGTCGAGGAATATGTACATGTAGGTAGAGATAAAGTGACTATGCATAGACAATAACCAGAGAGTAGCAGCATCGTAAAAGAGCGGGGGCAATGCAAATATCTTGGTAGCTATTTGATAATTGTTCAGGAGTCTTATGGTTGGGGGTAGAAGCTGTTAAGAAGCATTTTGGACCTAGACTTGCACTCCGTTACCGTTTGCAGTGCGTAGCAGAGAGAACAGTCTATGACTACGGTGCTTTAGTCTTCACAATTTTTAAGCCGTCCTCTGACACTCCTGGTATAGAGGTCCTGGATGCAGGAGGCATCATACAGTGATGTACTGGGCCAGACACACGACCTCTGTAGGCCTTTCTTTGAATGCCGAATAGTTGCCATACAGCATTGATGCAATCAGTCAGGATGCTCTCGATGGTGTTGCTGTAGAACTTTTGGAGGATCTGAGGACCCATGCCAAATTTTTTCAGTCCCTGAGGGGAATAGGACAACGATAGTTTATATTATTTTAATTTTATTTAATTTGATGAATATCCAAAAACATACATACTTGCAGTGAAGATGCTCAACAACTCACCACCACCAGTCATCCAACAGACTCTCATTCAGAGCGACACACAGAAGCATCCAGGGTCAACGCCCTGCTTAAGGGAACCGTCGACAGATCACCCAAAGCCCCCCCCCCCCAAAAAAAACGGGGACGCCCACCCTCCAAAATCCCCATAACTGTCCTCAACCATCAAGGGGAGTCACCCCCCCCAAAAAAAAAAATTATGAATAGAAAATTATTCCCATGAACCAACAACCAAGAAAATGAACACATGAGAAAAAAGACAAAAAAAACAACAATGCAAAAAAAATCTAAGGACATCAAGGACAACTAAAATCAGAAACAGCTGAATATGTTTGTGTGCATGTCTGGCACTATTACATGTATGTGTGTGTCCGTGTATGTGTGTATTTGAATGAGAGTATGTGTATATGCATGTGTACAAACACCTGCACGCATCAGCCTCAGGCAAACCGGCATTAGCTGTTAAAACACTGTGTCATTCAAACATACTTTTTATTACATTTTATTTAGACTTTTTTGTTATACTTTATCTTTATCCATCATTCTATTCCTGTCAGCAACTCCACTCCCACTTTCTCCAATTCCACATCCCAACCCCAGCCCATCCCATCTATCTCTGCTGGCCACCCTCTTTAGATTTCTACGCAACATATTTTCAACTGTGATGTTTAACGTACAATGTCAATCTCTCTAATCGAATAGAATCCACAGATCGAGTTGAAGATAAAAACTTTTACTAAGAGTATAGTATATAGTAATTGACTGACCCGGTCTCTCCAGATCTCCTAACAGTACTATTTCTAGGGTCAATTTACAGCATTCCTGAACCTGAGACCAGAAACAGGCTACCTGAGGGCAATACCAAAATAAATGGTCTATTGATTCTGTATCCTCACAACAAAATCTGCAAAGCTTCGATGATTTTATGCCCCAAATATTCAACATTTTGTTGGTGGCATGAATTATATTCAATAATTTTAGCTGAAAAGCACGAAGATTTGAATCTTGCATTGTTTTATATATCAACTCATACCATGGAATCCGTTCATCAAAAATCTCTTCCCGACTATTTAGCAATCTCTATGGCACAGCTGTCAACATCCTGGTCCTCAAATGAAACTGGTATACTTTCCTATTTATGCTATTTTTATTCCTCCTCCAGTATTGATCCTCTCTACCTTCTCCCACTGCCACCTACCTGATAATGCTGTAATCAATGCTGTAATCTTGGATTCCTGTACAATTCTGATAACTCCATGAAAGACATAACTCCACAATTCCAATTTACAATATAATTTAAGAACAAAATACCCTTTTCAAACATATTTCCCATAAATATATGGGTTCAGCAATATTTTATCAACCAGCACATTTGAGTTCAATCTCATAGGGCCAGTTTCCTGAACCCAGATTAAGCATCATCTTGAACTAGAAAAGCACTTTCAATGGAGATTCTCCAATGAGCATGCTTTGTAGTCCAGGGATTTGGCTTCAGTCTGGATCTAGGAAGACAGCTCAAAGTTCAAACCTCGTACACTCTGACTATGTGCCTAGTTATTGTATGTTTCTTAAAGACACCAAAGCCAATGAACTGTGTAGCATACAGTATAATTGTGGCCACAGCACTTTAGTGTTCTAACGAAGACAGGGAACCCTGCTGGTAGCTGTGATGGTTATGACTGTTGATAATCACTTATATTTCAGCCATGGTAACATGTTCAATTCAGGACACGTTTTGTTTTCTGTCWTATCCTTTCATTTATGTATATGTATTGTTTTAAAATAACATTTGAACACTTTGTGTCCTAATAAATGTTTCCACAATCAAAGTTCATGGGTCGCGTACACAGTTTAACAGATGTTATTGCAGGTGCAGTGAAATTCTTACATTACTAGCTTTTAACGATGCAGTGAAATGTCAAACATGCCCAAAAATAATAAAAACATTTATAAAATAGAAATCAAGAAATGTCGGAACGAATCGAATTAACAACCCATATTGCACTGTAGCAGGAATCTAATTAACAACCCATATAACACTGTAGCAGGAATCTAATTAACAACCCATATATCACTGTAGCAGGAATCTAATTAACAACCCGTATAGCAGGAATCTAATTAACAACCCATATAGCACTGTAGCAGGAATCTAATTAACAACCCATATTGCACTGTAACAGGAATCTAATTAACAACCCATATAACACTGTAGCAGGAAGCTAATTAGCAACCCATATAACACTGTGGCGGGAATCTAATTAACAACCCATATTGTACTGTAGCATGAATCTAATTAAACAACCCGTATAGCAGGAATCTAATTAAAAATCCATATAGCACTGTAGCAGGAATCTAATTAACAACCCATATAGCAGGAATCTAATTAACAACCCGTAAAGCAGGAATCTAATTAACAACCCATATAGCACTGTGGCAGGAATCTAATTAACAACCACTGTGGCGGTAATCTAATTAACAACTCGTATAACACTATGCGAGAATGTAGTTAACAACCCATATAGCACTGTACCAGGAATCTAATTACCATCCCAGATTGCACTGTAGCAGGAATCTGTTTTAACAWCCAGTATAGCATGAATCTAATTAACAAACCATATAACACTGTAGCAGGTAGCTAATTAACAACCCATATGGCACTGTAAATGGAATCGAATTAACAACCCATATAGCACTGTGGCGGGAATCTAATTAACAACCCATTATACAGGAATCTAATTAACAAGCAATATAGCACTGTAGCGGTAATCTTATTAACAACCCGTATAACACTGTAGCGAGAATGTAGTTAACAACCCATATATCACTGTAGCATGAATCTAATTTACAACCCATATAGCAGGAATCTAATTAACAACCCATATAGCACTGTAGCAGGAATATAATTAACAACCCATATAACACTGATAACAGGAAACGAATGTAACGAACTAGTTTTGGCAGGGAATGCTAAATTACAGACGCCGTAGTTTTGTTTCAAGGAATCTAAACTTAAGCTAACCCATATATCACTGTAGCATGAATCTAATTTACCAAGCCCATATAGGCACTGTAGGCAGGAATGCTAACTTAACACACCATACGCCCACCCTGTAGCAGGAATCTAATTACCACGCCGAATAGCAAGGAAGTGGCTAATTAACGAACGCCATATTGCAACTGTAGCTAGGAAATCTATTTAACAAACGGGCGTTTTTTTGCAGGAATGCTAAAATAACAACCAACTATTGGCAGCTGTAACAGGACTCTAATTAACAACGCCATAATAGCACTGGTAGCAGGAATATAATTAACAACCCATATAGACACTGTAGCAGGAATCTTAATTACCCCCGTATAGCAGGAACTAATTACCAACCCGTATAAGCACCTGTAAGGAGGAATCTAATTACGCGCACCCGTATAGCAGCTGTACGCAAGGAGCATTCTTATTTAGTACAAGATCGCCCGTCTCTTCTGCAAGGCCATCTTAAATTAACGCGACACCCATATCACGCCACTTGTAGCAGGAATCTACTTACCGGCACCTCGTATAGTTGCCGCGATTGAACTAATTAGACAACTCATCTTAAATACGTGTACTGCAGCAAGCCAATTAGTTCAAGCCCATATATACACGTTAGTATCAGGAATTCGTATTTAACGAACGGCATATAGCAGGAATAGTAATTAGACAACCCATATTGGAGGAATTCTAAATTTAACACCTCATATATTTGGCACTGTAGCAGGGAATGCTAATTAAACAAACCTATATGGGAGGAATGCTAATTAACAACTCCATATAAGCTGTGGTTGCGCAAGTCTAGATTAAACAATGCCTATAACAACGGTACAGGAATCTAATTACAACCCATATTAGCAAAGGAAACTAATTTGAACGAACCTAACCATATTGGAGGGAATCTAGATTAAAGCACTGCATAAATACTTGCACTGTCGCCAGGAATCTAATTAACAACCGCATATAAGCAGGTCTACATCTAACATACCCATTTTGGAGGAATAGTAATTTGACAACCCATATAACACTGTAGTAGGAATTATATTTACCCAACCCAATATAGGCACTGTAGCAGGAACATAATTAACACCCATAATGCAGGACTAATTTACAACTCTAAAGCGCTGTAGCAGGAATACTAATTTCAACCCGTATAGCAGGAATCTAATTAAACGAACCGATATGTGCAACTTAGAGACTGATAGCAACCATTGCGAGTGAATCTAATTAACAACCCATAATGGGCACTGTGAGCAGGAATGAATCTACACAACCATAATTGAACACTGTAGCGAGAATCTAATGCAACGATTTACACAACAGGGACTACAGGTATAGCAGGAATCTAATTAAACCATATAGGCACGGTAGAGGAATCTATACCAAGTCCCGTATAAACAGGATGCTAATTTACCAACGTCCATATAGCACTGAGTCCAGAATGCTAATCAAGCACCAGGCATCATTAGGCACTGTAAGAAGATATCTGATTAACAAACGCACATACAAGTTGAAGTCGAGGTTAGCATAACCTAGCGCAATACATTTAAACTGCAGTTTTCACAATTCCTGACATTTAAGTTCCTAGTAGAAATCCCAGGTCTTAGGTCAGTAGGATCACCACTTATTTAAGAATGTGAAATGTCTGATAATAAGTAGAAGACTATTTATTATTTTTTTCTTTCATCAGCATTCCAGTTGGTCAGAAGTTACATAGGCACTCTATAGTATTTTGGGGGGGTTAAAGAAAACATTGGCTTAATGAAAAGTTCGTTTGAATTTCACTGGGTCAAACGTTTTGGGGTAGACCTTCGCACAAGCTCCCACAATAAGTGGGTGTAATTTTGGCCGATTTCTCCTGGACAGAGCTGGCACTAGATGAGTCAGGGTTTGGTAGGCCTGTCTCTTGCTCGCACCGCTTTTCAGGCTCGGCCCACATTTTTCTATAGGATTGAGGTTCAGCGTGTTTGTATGGAGACCTCCCACTCCAAATACGCGTTAACTTTGTGTGCCTTAAGCCATTTTGCACAACTTTGGAATATATGTTGGGTCATTTCCCATGGAAGACCCATTTGCAACCAGCTTGTAAACGTATCCTGACGTTGAGATGTTGCTCTAATTCTATCCACATTAATTTTCATTCCTCATTGATGCCATCTAGTTTTGCTGAAGTGGCACCAGTCCCTCCTGCAGCAAAGTACTCCCACAACAGTTATACTTGCTTAATATTGTTTGTACAGATGAGCGGTGGGGGTACGGGCTTCAAGGCGTTTAGGAAATGTCTCGCCAAGGGGTGAACCAGACTTGTGGAGGTCAAAAACATTTCTTTGTACCATGAGAAATAACAAGGCCTCAAAGAGTCCTGACAACTGAAGAGGCAACTACAGGTTAACAGGAGGCAGCACATGGGGGTGACCGCAACGAAGGAGAGGAAAAGTAGTTTAAGGGAGTTCCAATCACGAGGAGAGTGGGTAAATAAAGGTGAACCAGCTAATCAGGTGAGATCGCCAAAGTCACAAGCACCACACATGGGCAATCAATTAAGGTGGCAATCAGCAATCAGATTAATAGGTCTCTGTAGTGTTATCTTTATTTCACCTTAACCAGGTTGGCGCGGTTGAGAACAGGTCTCATGTACAACTGCGACCTGGCCAAGAATAAAAGAGCAGTTGTTGTGGCTTGGCTATGCCGGATTAGTGTTATGAGCATGCTGATTCTATAAAATACATTCCCGTAATTAATATTACGCTGATTGAACTAATCAATGTACAATTAATGTAACATAGGAGGAGGGCAGCTCACGAAAATAATTTATAGAGCTGTTTCTTTCGCGAAAAACTCTTAAACACCTAATAATGATGTTTACTCAATAAGCAGGCTCAGTATTATTCGTACCTTAGTGCCCCTGACCATGAGTTCTTATATGTAGTGGTTGCTTGTTTTAAGAGTTGGTCAGGACCGTGAGCGGTGGGGATCATCTATCGCTGGTGTGTCCCTATAGTTTGAGTCCTGGTTTCTAGTGTGTTCAGACCTGAAAATGGTTCTACATCAGAGGCAGCTGTCAATCGTTTGTCCCTGGATTGAGAGATCCATATATAGGTGGCTTGGTTTTGTGTTGGGGATTGTGGTGTGGTTGTCTTCTGTCTTTGTGTTCTGCACCAGATAGGACTGTCTCGGTTTTCACATTTGTTATTTTGTATTTTGTATAGTGTTCACGTTATTGTCTCTTCTTTATTAAATCATGTTGAACACTAGCCGCGCTGCATTTTGGTCCTCTCCTTCACCCCAGGAAGAAAGCCGTTACATTATTTCAGTCTCATCTGAAAGTTGCAAATTCTTGGTCATCTTCACGAACCYTGGCTAACAAGTTGAATCAGCAATACAAAATGGGGTTTAATTATTTATTTACTAAATACCGAACTAAATCACACAGAATTACATACAGTATACACCGAATAAATCATACCTTGATTACAAATGACGTCATAAAGGAAAACGGCCCTAGCGGGCGGAACAGATATGACAGCTTGTTACACAAAAGAAAAGGGTCTGGGTTTGAGTGAAAGAGCGGGAAGACTGATGAACAAAGGGCGAAGCTGTGCTATCGTAAATACAATATCTTATGCATTCTAAATTACCGCCCATTTGGAAAAGGAAAATGCAATGACTATTTACTCTGAGCTGCGCTTCGGTAGGTTGGTGGTAGATGGAAGGCCGTGTTGCCCAACAGAGTCCTTTGTCCTTTGAAGAATGTCTCTGCTGCTGCTGCTGAGTGGTAGACTGGATACTCTGTCTGTCCTAATTTACGTTTGCAGCTGCTGTTGCTAACAACGTCTAGGAGGTATCACTTCTATAGTGAATACGAGTTCAAAGTTCATACCATTCATAAACAAAGCTCATGCTGATGTTGGCTTAGTTCTGTAGTTATTATCTGAACCATTCTGACATAGGACCGTCGTCCTCACATCCTCGGAACAGCAGGTTAAATTTTCATCAATGGCTTTATATAGTGGAGGGAGAGGGGTGTGTCTGAAAAGTTTATTACCCATGTCTCTTCACAGGGGCGGGCCACTGTGAGCAGAGCCCTAAACTTATGAAAACCAAAATCTCTCATTTGGAAGCTAAAATTACATTTCATTTCTTCACAAATAATTTCATATTCAAACATTTGAATTAAACAACAATTCCATGTGAATCCGATACCTCTGATGTGCAAACTTTTCACAGTAGAGTTTATGTCATTCTATCATTGATGAGAATGTGCCAGATGACAAACGAACTGACATAATATACCTTAAGTACCACCGCATATGTTCAGTTGGTCGGATTACCAGAATATAGTTCATTTCCCCCCAACTTCTGATGTTCCCAGAATCTCTATGTTAACCAAGGGTTTTCTAATGTCACATCAGTAGAGTAGAGAGAGAGGAAAAAGGGGGGGAAGAGGTATTTATGACTGTCATAAACCTACCCCCAGGCCAACGTCATGACACATAGCAGTGCGACAAAAACAACAACACAGAGTTACATATAAACAAACGTGCAGTCAATAACACAATAGAAAATCTGTATGCAGTGTGAGCAAATGAAGTAAGGAGGTAGGGCAATAAATAGGCCMATAGTGGCGAAGTAATTACAATTTAGCAATTTACACTGGAGTGATAGATGTGCAGATGAGGATGTGCAAGTAGAGATACTGGTGTGCAAAAGAGCAGAAAAACAAAAACAAACAAGGGGATGAGGTAGGTAGGTAGTTGGGTGGGCTATTTACAGATGGGCTGTGTACAGCTGCAGCGATCGGTAAGCTGCTCTGACAGCTGACGCTTAAAGTTAGTGAGGGAGATATAGATCTCGCAACTTCAGTGATTTTTGCAAATTCATTCCAGTCATAGGCAGCAGAGAGAACTGGAAGGAAAGGCGGCCAAAGGACGTGTTAGGTTTGGTGATGACCAGTGAAATATACCTGCTGGAGGCGCTGCTTACGGGGTGGGTGTTGTTATGGTGACCAAAAGAGCTGAGATAAGAGCGGAGCTTTACCTAGCAAAGACTTATAGATGCACCTGGAGCCAGTGAGGTTTGGCGACGAATATATACGCGAGGACCAGCACTACGAGAGCATACAGGTCGCAGTGGTGGTAGTATATGGGGCTTTTGTGACAAAACACGGGATGACACTTGATAGAGCTATGTAGGGAAAAGCATTGTAATTTTGGAGACGCGTGAGCAGAGACAGCCAGTCATTTCATCCATTTGCTCAGTAGAGCGTTTGAGTTATTTTGTAATGCATCGCCGAAGTCAAGGATTGGTAGAGTGCGTCAGTTTTACGAGGGTAATGTTAGGCAGCATGAGTAAAAGGATGCTGGGTTGTGCAAAAATAGGAAATGCAGATTCTAAGTATATAAATTTCAGGATTGAGATGCTTTAATGAGTCTGGACAGGAGCAGTTTACAGTCTAGGCCCAGACACCGATTGTATAACTGTAGTGCATTCGCACAGCTTATTATCAAGCTCAGAACCATCCGGAAGTCAGTGAGATGGCTAGGCGGTTGAAGAGCATGGACCTCCGTAATTGTTTGTGTCCACGATCACAGCAGCATCAAGTCAATTAAGGGCAATCAGAGATCAATGCAATAGGTCGTCCTTGATGGCAGTTGTTGTGGTTGTGATCTCTGTGTTCGTGATGGTGAGGTTTTGTGTCATAGGAT
>NW_019943360.1:132623-142555 GCF_002910315.2 Salvelinus sp. IW2-2015 | reverse complement strand
TTACTTGTGTAGTGCACAGAGTACTTGTCCTAACTGACTTGCCAGAAACTTAGTGTGTTAACAAGACTTGTGGAGTGGTCTTGAAAAATTATGTTAATGACCTCCAACCTAAGTGTATGTAAGGAACTCCCCCCCAATTGTACAAAATAACATGGAATCTCACTTATCGGCAGGAGCGAACCATACAACAGCGATGGATGTGTGGGATTCGAATATACAAACCGGCGGGTTTCGTCCAAATGGTGAGAATGCCTATTGTAATATGACGGTTAACACCTCCAATTCCTATATGTGGCGTGTGAGTTCCAGTCTTATTTTTTCATAAGGCCCTTACTAGTATACGCAAGTCAAGACCAAGAGTCAATTTTGCAGATTTTGACAATTGCAAAGAACTTATCACACCTTAAAAAATGCTTTCTGGACCGTTTTTTCGAAATCTTTCGATTTTTATGTCAATTACACAGTGTGTAAGAACTTGTATGAATTCTTTTTCAAATTTAATTATACATAATATTTCTTGACATATTATTGACTTATAGGAATATTTTTTGTGCGCATTGGAATTGATTTCATTGGAATCAAAAAGTCAAAAGTCAAAAATGTCAAACAATTTGGAAAAATGTATTCACCCCTTTAAAAAAGTGCTTTCTGGATCGTTTTTCGAAATTTCTTTCGATTTTATGTCACATTCACATGTGTAGAACTGTATGAACATATTTTGTTCAAAATTCATTAACATAATAATTTTGACATATTTATTGGACTTAGGAATATGTTATTGTCATTGAATGTGATTTCATGGGAAGTGCAAGTCCCAAAAGTCAAAAATTCAATATTGAAAGTAAATCATCCTCCGCTTTAAAAGACTTGGGACCTAGGTGCATAGCCACAAAGCTGGCCGTGTCTGAACTACACGTTTCTCTGAAATATCTTTCGATTTTATGTCACATTACACATGTAATAAGAACTGTATGAAATACTTTAGGCACATTTCTAACTGTCAGTAATTTTTATTAAATGTTTGACTTGTAGCTTAAGGAATATGTTTTGTGGGCATTTGGAATGTGATTTCATAGAAAGTCAAAAGTCAAAAGTTAAAATCAAAAATTAAAAAATGTGGAAAAAAACTATATTCATTTAAAAAAAGTGCTTTCTGGACCGGTTTTTAAATTCTTTCGATGTTTACGTCGAATTACACATGATAAAGAACTTGTCATGGAAAATAATTTAGTCACATTTTACTACTCAATCAATTTTTATAAATGTTTACTTGATACTTATTCACGCCCCAAACCTCCATAAACTCACTCAGCCAGCCCCATTGATTGGGGCCGTAGTATAGTGCTTCCGCATGGACGTCTTGGATGACACCTAAAAGCATTTTAAAAACCGTTCTTTGAGAACATGACATGAGAACATGAAAAATAATTTTTTTTAAACTGTTTTGGGAAACCCTATACCAGGCCAACGCCATTCGACTCGAGAAGAAAAAACATATAAAATATTTTTCAGAAAAAAAAAACAGTAATATTTTCTGACTTTTTCTGGAAAACCTTCCATAAATCCCTCAGCGCCAACCCCATTGATTTTCGTCGATCGAATAGTGCTCCAGAGCGAGGTATGGAAGTCCGGATGCCCCTAAAACACGCATTCATCCAGGCATCTGGTAACTAAAAAAAATACCAGCGTGCACGAAAAGTTCGGACTTAGAATATTTTTCCGAGTTTTGGAAAACTCCATAAATCACCTCAGGCCATTGACTCTGAGAATAAAAACAAAAAAATATTTCTTCAGAAAAAAAAACAGAATTATTTTCCTGACTTTTTTTGGAAACCGTCCATAAAATCCTCAGGCCCCAACACCCACTGATTTTTGTCCGTCGAACAGTGCTTTCCAAGCGGTTGGGAAGTCTGGATGCCCCTAACGCAGTTTCAACCAGGGCATCTGGTAAGCTAAAATATTGCCAGCGTGCACAAACAGTTTGACTTGTTGTGTGTGTTGATGAGCTTTCTTGTGACATCTGTTTCGAGAAAGACTGATTTACAGTTCATAAGGTTGCCTAATCACACCTTAAAGTTTGGAAACATCTGACTTTTTAACCAATTTCGAAACAGCACTATGACCCCATTTACAGGCTTCCGGTTGCACAGGAAGCTATAGGTAAGACATAATGCTGATCGAGGGCTATGCTCTTTAGGAGAGATCTGAGTTTTAGGTCTATACCTTGAAGAAACTGACTCATTTACACCAGGGTTGCCAATGCCACTTATAAATCACCAACAACTGCTGGTTGGCTATTGGCAAACACTTTGAGGGTTATTAACCACTTCCGTTGCCAGGAAGCTGTAGAACTCACAAGTCAGACCTATAGTGGCCTGATGATTGTTATCAAGACAGGTTCATAAACATTCATAACTCCACATAGGCTTCAGGTCTCTCTCTCAATATTGTACTTTCCTATGGGGCCTACATTTCATTGTCATACTGTTTTGATGTAAACCACTTCTTTTACTTGAAGGGTTATGCCTCAGAGTCAAGCGTTAGCTGCACAGATCGGGAGACTTAGGAGTAGTTCCTGAGGTAAAATTGTGCTTCAACCTCGACGGTCTCTCTCTGTGCTCCCAAAAGCAAATCAAAAAAATTGACATGGAGGTCATAGGGTCATTGTGTCCCTTTTCTTGTATACGGTTCGCTGCGCTCAGGGACACGAGCGAGCTACGTCAAGCGGGGCATCTCTTGTACTCGGCACGGCCTGGAGATTTTATAGTAATACCGTCGCAGGGCTATTGTGTGGTCTTTAGAGCACCCCGTATTTTTTTTCTTCCCAACCTCCATCCTGCTTTGTGGTGGTATGTTTGTTGTGAGAGAGCTTTTCTTTGACATCTGGTGGGAGAAATGACTGATTACAGTTCATGAGGGTTGTCTAATCAAACTATATGAGTTTGAAAAGTTCTGACCTATCTTAACCCTTCAAAACAGGACCTATGAACCCATTTTAAGAGCACTTCGGTTGCACAGGAAAGCTATAGGTAAAAGACATAATCCTTCGGGGTATGCTTTTCAGAATTCCTGGTTTTAGTCTATACGTATAAAACTGGACTGATTTACAACAGGTGAATGCACTTATAATATCACAAACTGCTGGTTTGGTTATGGCAAACACACTTTTAGGTAATTCTTACACTTCTGGTTAGCTCCAGGAAGCTTAGAATCACACAGGTGACCTCATCAAGTGGCCTTGATGGTCAGTTATCAAAGACAGTTCATAAAGACATTCATTAACCCACATAGGGTGTTATTTATAAGAATAACGTAAAATTTGCAATATGATTCACACATCATATTGCAAAATAACAGAACTGGAGTTGCAATAGAATTCAACACTCTATTGCAAAGGTAACAACAACTGTTACGTTGCAATTGATGTGTTGAATCATATTGCAAACATAACACACACGGGGTACTTTTGAATATGATTGTGTTGAATCATATTGCAAATTTACATGCATTTTAATCTTTAATACTTTAGAAATACAAAACGAAAAGGCTTGTTTGGGGTGTCTCTATGGGCCGAGCCGGTTTCATGCAACCTAGTGCTTGAAGGACTCTGACTTCTCTAAACGTCGCCCAGTTTCCAATTGAGGTTCAACCATCTTTAGAAAAGAATCATTGGCAAATAACTCAACGTAGCCCTTTTATCGATCGAGAAAGCCTCTGCCATAGAGAGTCCACAATGTTAAATTTTCCTCATTTTTCCAACAATTGTTTACAGACAGATTATTTCACTTATAAATCACTGTATCACAATTCTAGTGGGTCAGAAGTTTACATACACTAAGTTGACTGTGCCTTTAAACAGCTTGGAAAATTCCAGAAAATTATGTCATGGCTTTAGAAGCTTCTGATAGGCTAATTGACATAATTTGAGTCAATTGGAGGTGTACCTATGGATGTATTTTAAGGCCTACCTTCAAACTCAGTGCCTCTTAGAGTGAAATCATGGGAAAATCAAAAGAAATCAGCCAACCTCAGAAAAACATTGGAAACCTCCGCAAGTCTGGTTCATCCTTGGGAGCAATTTCCAAATGCCAAAAGATACCACGTTCATCTGTACGAACAATATAACGCAAGTATTAACACTATGGGACTATGCAGTTGTCATTCAACTCAGGAAGGATACGCATTTGCTGTCTCCTAGAGATGAACATACTTTGGTGAGAAAAGTGCAAATCAATCCCAGAACAACAGCAAAGGACCTTGTGAAGATGCTGGAGGAAACAGGTACAAAAGTATCTATATTCACAATAAAACAAGTCCTATATCGSCATAACCTGAAAGGCCGCTCAGCAAGGAAGAAGCCACTGCTTCAAAACAGCCATAAAAAAGCCAGACTACGGTTTGCAACTTTTCATGGGGACAAAGATCATACTTTTTGGAGAAATGTCCTCTTGTCTGATGAAACAAAAATAGAACTGTTTGGCCATAATGACCATCGTTATGTTTGGAGGAAAAAGGGGAGGCTTGCAAGCCGAAGAACACCATCCCAGCCGTGAAGCACGGGGGTGGCAGCATCATGTTGTGGGGGTGCTTTGCTGCAAGCAACAGCTCAAAACATCAGTCAGGAAGTTAAAGCTTGGTCGCAAGTGGGTCTTCCAAATGGACAACGACCCCAAGCATACTTCCGAAGTTGTGGCAAAATGGCTTAAGGACAACAAAGTCAAGGTAATTGGAGTGGCCATCACAAAGCCTTGACCTCAATCCTATAGAAAATGTGTTTGCAGAACTGAAAAAGTGTGTGCAAGCAAGGATGCCTTCAAACCTGACTCAGTTACACCAGCTCTGTCAAGAGAATGGGCCAAAATTCACCCAACTTAATGTGGGAAGTTTGTGGAATGCTTCCCGAAACGTTTGACCTAAGTTAAACATTCTAAAGGCAATGCTACCAAATACTAATTGAGAGTATGTAAACTTCTGACCCACTGGGATGTGATGAAAGAACTAAAAGTTGAAAAAAATCATTCTCTCTATTATTATTCTGACATTTCACATTAGTAAAGTAAAGTGGTGATCCTAACTGACCTAAAACAGGGACTTTTTAATTGGATTTAGTGTCAGGAATTGTAAAAAAGTGAGTTAAAATGTATTTAGCTGAGGTGTATGTAAACTTACAACTTCAACTGTATATATATACATATCTGAGTCCTTTAGATGCCTTTTGGCAAACTCCAGGAGTGCTGTCATGTGCCTTTTACTGAGGAGTGGCTTCCGTCTGGCCACTCTACCATAAAGGTCTTATTCGTGGAGTGGTTGTCCTTCTGGAAGGTTCTCCCATCTCCACAGAGGAAGTCTGGAGCTCTGTCAGAGTTACATTCGGGTTCCACGATTGCTCAGTTTGGCCAGGTGGCCAGCTCTAGGAAGAGTGTAGGTGGTTCTTAACTTATTTCATTTAAGAATGATGGAGGCCACTCTGTTCTTTGGGACGTTCAATTCTGCAGACATTTGTGCCTCAACCCAATCATTTCTCGCAGCTCTAAGGACAATTCCTTCGACCTCATGGTTTGGTTTTTCCTCTGACATGCACTGTCAACTGTGGGAACTTATATAGACAGGTGTGTGCCTTTCCAAATCCTGTCAAATCAATTGAATTTACCACAGGTGGACTCCAATCAAGTTGTAAAAACATGTCAAGGATGATCATTGGAAACAGGATGCACCTGAGCTCAATTTTGAGTCTCATAGCAAAGGGTCTGAATACTGTTTTTGCTTTTTCATAATTGGGTATTTTGTGTAGATTGATGAGGAAACAATATCATTTCATCCATGTATGTAATATATTATATACACAGTACCAGTCAAAAGTTGGGACACACCTACTCAATCAAGGGTGTTTCTTAATATTTACTATATTCTACATGGTAGAATATTAGTGAAAACATCAAAACCATGAAATAATACATATGGAATAATTTAGTAACCAAAAAAGTGTTATATAATCAAGTTATTTGAGATTTGAGATTCTTCAAGGCAAAGGGTGGTCACTTTGATGACAGCTTTGCCATCTCTTGTCATTATCTCAACCAGCTTCTTGAGGTATTCACCTGGAATGAATTTCAATTAACAGGTGTGCCTTCTTAATTTGTAGAATATTTTTCCTCAATGCGTTTGAGCCAATAATTTGTGTTGTAACAAGGAAGGGGTGGTATACAGAAGATGGCCCTATATGGTAAAATACCAAGTCAATTTTTTTGGGGCAATAACAGCTCAAATAAGAAAAGTGAAAGACAGTCCATCATTTATTGAAGACATGAAGGTCAGTCAATCCTGAAAATTTCAAGAACTTTGAAATATCCTTCAAGTGCAAAAACCATCAAGTGCTATGATGAAACTGGCTCTCATGAGGAATGCCACAGGAAAGGAAGACCCAGAGTTACCTCTGCTGCAGAGGATAAGTTCATTAGAGTTACCAACCTCAGAAATTGCAGGCCAAATAAATTCTTCACAGAGTTCAAGTAACATACACATCTCAACATCAACTGTTCAGAGGAGACTGCGTGAACAGGCCTTCATGGTCGAATTGCTGCAAAGAAACAGCTACTAAAGGACACACATAATAACACAAATAATAAGAAGAGACAATTGGGCCATAAAAGATGAGCAATGGACATTAGAACGGTGGAAATCTGAGATTTTTGGTTCCATCCGCCGCTTCTTTGTGAGACTCAGAGCAAGTGAATGGATGATCTCCGCATGTGTTGTTCCTACCGTGAAGCATGGCGAAGGAGGTGTGATGGTGTGGGGTTGCTTTGCTGGTGTCACTGTCAGTGATTTATTTATAATTCAAAGCACACTTAACCAGCATGGCTAGCACAGCATTCTGCAGCGATACACCATTGCATCTGGTTTATCTTACTGGGACTATCGTTTGTTTTCAACAGGACCTCCAGGCTGTGTAAGGGTAATTTGACCAAAAAGAAGAGTGATGTAGTGCTGCATCAGATGACCTGGCCTCCACAATCACCCGACCTCAACCCAAATGAGATTGTTTGGTATGAGTTGGACTGCAGAGTTAAGGAAAAGCAGCCAACAAGTGCTTAGAATGTGTGGGAACTCCTTTAAGACTGTTGGAAAAGCATTCCAGGTGAAGCTGTTTGAGAGAATGCCAAGAGTGTGCAAAGCAAAATGTGGCTAATTTGAAGAATTTCAAATATAAAATAGATTTTGATTTGTATAACACTTTTTTGGTTACTACATGATCCCATATACGTGTTATTAAATAATTTTGATGTCTTCACTATTATTCTACAATGTAGAAAATAGTAAAAATAAAGAAAAACCCTTGAATGAGTAGTTGTGTCCAAAACTTTTGACTGGTAATGAATATAACTTCTTATGGCTGAGATCCCGTTAATGGGATCGATTTGACAACAGCCATTGAAAGTGCAGGGGCCCAAATACAAACAACAGAAATCTCATTATTAAAATTCCTCAAACATACAAGTATTTTACACCATTTTAAAGATAAACTTGTTGTTAATCCCACCACAGTGTCCGATTTCAAAAAGGCTTTACGACGAAAGCACACCAAACGATTATGTTARGTCAGTACCTAGTCACAGAAAAACACAGCCATTTTTTCCAGCCAAAGAGAGGAGTCACAAAAAGCTGAAAAAGAGATAAAATGTATCACTAACATTTGATGATCTTCATCAGATGACACTCATAGGACACTCACACTCATTCTCTCTGGTTACACAATACATGTATATTCTGTTCGATAAAGTTCTTATTTATATCCAAAAATCTTAGTTACCTTGGCGCGTTATGTTCAGTAATGTTTTGCCTTCCAAAACATCCGGTGATTTTGCAGAGAGCCACATCAATTTATAGAAATACTCATAATAAACATTGATAAAATATACAAGTGTTTTATATGGAACTTTAGATAAACTTCTCCTTAATGCAACCGCTGTGTCAGATTTCAAAAAAACTTTTCGGAAAAAGCACACCATGCAATAATCTGAGGACAGCGCTCAGAGACCAAGCCAATAGAGGTACCCGCCATGTTGTGGAGTCAACAGAAGTCAGAAATAGCATTATAAATAATCACTTACCTTTGATGATCTTCATCAGAATGCACTCCCAGGAATCCCAGTTACACAATAAATGTTTGTTTTGTTCTGCTGCAAAATCACCGGATGTTTTGGAGGCAAAGACATTTACTGAAACATTAAGGCCGCGCAAGAGTAACTAAGATTTTTGGAATATTATAATATGAGAATTTATCGAACAAGAATTACATGTATTTGTAACAGAGAGAATGAGTGTGAGTGTCCCTAGTGAGTGTCATCTGGATGAAGATCAATCAAATGTTAGTGTATACAATTTTATCGCTTTTTCTGCTTTTTGTGGACCTCCTCTCTTGGCTGAAAATGCTGTGTTTTTCTTTGTGACTACTATGACTCTACATAATCGTTTGTGTGCTTCTCGCGTAAGCCTTTTTGAAATCGACACTGCTGGAATTAACAACAAGTTTATCTTTAAAATTGTGTAAAATACTTGGTATTTTGAGGAATTTAATAATAGATTTTCTGTTGTTGCATTTGGGGCCCCTGCAACTTTTCAATGGCTTATTCAAATCGATCCCATATAACTGGGATCTCACCATAAGAAGTTTAATTCCATTCAATTTTTGGGCCTATAGGGGCAGGATAAAATGTCCCTAATTCGGCCTTCGTACTCATCTTGCTCGTCCACACCATATGCATATTCTAGTATTCACTATTGGATTAGAAACTACTTCTCTTAGTTGGTGGTCGTGGAGCAACCGATAAATTGAAAGGGGGAGGGTGGTTGGGGTCTGTGGGTCTACAACACACAACTATTTCTCGCGCAGTCTATAACACTTCCTGACCAAGCGAAGTGAAATGTCTAATGTATGCTGTGTTCAGGTCCTGCCTTATGGAAGTGGCATGGGGAGTGAGGGGGGCGGTATGACTATACCCCCGTGCACTGTCATATCATTCTTTGCCCTGATGTTCAAGGAGGAAGTGAGAGGAGATTAGTTGATTATACTTGTACATGAATATATATGCATTCATTCAATATGGAGTAGAACGTTGGTCCCCATTTTTAGTTTCTGGAGGCGCGTGGAGGGACCTGTTATTGCCTACGTGATAAGCTGTCGTTATGGCGGAATACTATCCTCCCGAGCTTTGATTTTCATTTCGTATACATGTCCACAATTATCATCGTAAAGTATTGTTTTTTCAAATAGTTTATTAGATATTGAATCATTTATTTCGGGACGTGGCGTGGGGTTGTTTGCGTTGTTCACTGAGAGAGGAAGAAGATTTAGCACCACTTGGCGTGTGCTTGACTAAGTGGGTCAAGAGGGAAAACGACGTTAACTGAATCCAACAAGACGGTAATACATGGACAAGGACCCATTGTACACATACTGAATGGAAGATCAAGACAAAAGTAGGAACCTTTATATGTGATGCTAATTATTCATATATCGTCGAATCTGTGTAGCTAGTAGTTTTCGCTCAGGTTTGTTATTCCCTTACCATATGACTAAGCTTATGTCGTTAATGAAGATATTTAGAATTCTAACACTGCGATTGATTAAGAACTAATGGATCTATCGTTTCTATACAACATGTATTTTTTGTAATGTTTATGATACTATTTGGTCAGAATAGGTGAGAGTCTAATAGATAACATCCCGCACATCTCTGGCGCAAAAACTATGCCCTATGTTAGCCACATTTGTAGTGACAACAGGTATTGTTCAGCGTCTAAAGGAGAATATGCACTATTCTTTCCCGAACAAAAAAGAAACCATACAGTGGCTTATGCCTATAACCCTAATGTATACGCGGACTGTATCATCGTTGAGGAAGGGTTAGTGAAGGTATAGTGATTTAATA
>NW_019943360.1:125569-132598 GCF_002910315.2 Salvelinus sp. IW2-2015 | reverse complement strand
GTTCCAAACTGCACTGATGACTGCAAGCGTCCTTTGAGTGTGTACAGGGAGAGTTTATAGCGGGTATGTATTCCTGTTGGTCACTGCAGGATGAAAAGTGGCCATACTCTTCAACCAAATTATGCCAGAGAGAGAAACTTTAGACTAACTTAACATTTATTGTTTGTTAAATGTCTTATGCTTTGTCATAATTGAGTAGCTTGGAAATAAGGTGCCCAGATTAAACTGCTGCTATCAGTCCCAGAAGCTAAGATATGCATATTATTAGTAAGATTTAGATAGAAACCACTCTGACGTTCTAAAACTGTTTGAATGATGTCTTGTGTTTATAACAAAATCATATGGCAGCAAAAACCCTAAAAGAATCTCCAGGAAGTGGGAAATCTGAAATTTTTTTTTTGTAGTTTGCCTATGCAATATACAGTGTCTATTGGGTCATATTGCACTTCCTAAGGCTTCACTTGATTCAACAGTCTTTAGAACCTTTTTATGTTACTGGTGAAAGATGTAAAAGCTGATTGATCAGGGCTCTGGCAGATGCCACGAAGCTCACTCAGTCGGCCGGAGCCATACTGAATTTCATATTCTCGCGATTTATGGCTCTACGCAGAAAATTTTGAGATTGAACATATGAGATGTATTAAAAATCCTAAAGATTGATGGATATCTTATAACATCGTTTTGATATGTTTCTATGAACTGTAATGGAATTTTTTCACTTTTCGTTCTGGCTGCGTAGTCAATTTGGATTTAGGAACTAACACCGCGAACAAAAAGGTATTTGACAAAATTATGACGTTATCAAACAAAAATTTACATTTACATTTACATTTACAGTCATTTGCATGACGCTCGTTATACAGGGGAGCGAGTTCAATTGTCGATTCACCTTATAATCGCAGTGCGACCAACAGCCACTTTTACAAATACTGCATCTAAATTCTTTTAAGGAGGGCGTGGGGAGGTCAGAGAACTTAACTTTATCCTAATCCTAAGTATTCCTTAAAGAGGTGAGGTTTTCAGGTGTCTCCGGAAGGTGGTGATACTCCACCCTTCCTAGGCATCTGAGGTTTTTCCACCATTTGGCCAACAGGCAAACAGTTTACTCTGACGAACTTATTCGTTCAGTAGTAGGATCAGCAGCAAAGATGGATGAACCAATCCCTTTTTGGTGTAGGCCTGATCAGGAGCTGAATATAGGTGCCTTCCTCACAGCTCCGTAGCAATCATCATGTCTTGTAGCGAATCGAGCTTCAACTGGAAGACATAGAGACGGAGCGGTACGTGAAAACATGGGAAGGCCTGAACACCAACGGCTGCGCCGTCTGTAATATTGTAGGGTTTAATGCACAGGCAGGGAAGCCAACAACACGAGTTTCAGTAATCCAGGACGGGATGACAATGCCGGATTAGACTGCGCCGCTTCCCCCTTTGGGTAGCGTCATATCTGCGATTGTTAGTAGAGCATGAACTACAGAAGGTCACCCCTTATGTGATGTAAACGAAGGTTTCCAGAATCACCCAAGTTCTTACCTCTGAGGAACACATGGAGTTTCACCGTGATCCTAATCAAGAACGGGCTTCCTCCCCGGAGAGAAATCCGTCTTACCGAGTTCAGTTAGTATCCTCTCCACACTATATGTCTGCCAACAATGACAGAATTCGAATTCCCACCTGTCATCAAAGAAAGAGAAGATCAGGATGATGTCGTCTGACTAGCAATATGGAAGACCATGTAATGTTAATTGACAGCCAATGACTTATATATAAGCAAATAGAAGCCTAAACAGACCGGACCCAGGTGTGGATCACGTGGTGAGAACAGATCCTCGACGCACCTAGGTAGGACACCTCATAGGAGCAATCAAGTAGCCGCGCCACATCAATTTATAGAAATACTCATAATAAACATTGATAAAATATACAAGTGTTTTATATGGAACTTTAGATAAACTTCTCCTTAATGCAACCACTGTGTCAGATTTCAAAAAAACTTTTCGGAAAAAGCACACCATGCAATAATCTGAGTACAGCGCTCAGAGACCAAGCCATAGAGGTACCCGCCATGTTGTGGAGTCAACAGAAGTCAGAAATAGCATTATAAATAATCACTTACCGTTGATGATCTTCATCAGAATGCACTCCCAGGAATCCCAGTTACACAATAAATGTTTGTTTTGTTTGATAACGTCCATAATTTTTGTCCAAATACCTCCTTTTTGTTTGCGCGTTTAGTTCCAAATCCAAATTGAATACGCGCAGGCCAGACGAAAAGTGAAAAAATTCCATTACAGTTCATAGAAACATATCAAACGATGTATAGAATCATCAATCTTTAGGATGTTTTTAACATAAATCTTCAATAATGTTTCAACCAGAGAATTCCTTTGTCTGTAGAAATGCGAWGGAACGCAGATAACTCTCACGGGGGCGCGMCTGAGTGAGCTYGTGGCACTCTGCCAGAGCCCTGACTCAATCAGCTCTTATCATCTTTCACAGTAGAAGCATCAAACAAGGTTCTAAAGACTGTTGACATCAAGTGGAAGCCTTAGGAAGTGCAATATGACCCAATAGACACTGTATATTGSATAGGCAAACCTACAAACCTCAGATTTCCCACTTCCTGGTGAGATTCTTTCTAGGGTTTTTGCCTGCCATATGAGTTCTGTTATACACACAGACATCATTCMARCAGTTTTAGAAACGTCAGAGTGGTTTCTATCTAAATCTACTAATAATATGCATATCTTAGCTTCTGGGACTGAGTAGCAGGCAGTTTACTCTGGGCACCTTATTCATCCAAGCTACTCAATACTGYACAAAGCCATAAGACATTTTAACAAACAATAATATGTTAAAGTCAGTCTAAAGTTTCTCTCTGGCATAATTGGTTGGAAGAGAATTGGCCACTTTTCATCCTGCATGGACCAACAGGAATACATCACCCTAAACTCCTCCCTGTACACACTCAAAGGACGCTTGCAGCTCATCAGTGCCAGTTCTGGAACAACTTCCTCCTCAAACTGCAGAACGTCACTGGTGAGAACACACGTAGGCACACACATAGGCACACACATAAGCAAGTGTGACGGCCGTGTCAGACTAAGCATCAAAAATATCCTTTCTTCTTATGCACGTTAATCTTGCATATAGTGGGCAGGGAGTGGGTGATGCTGCGTCAGGGCCCTCCAGGGGCCTCAAATGCCTAAACTAGCCTGTGGCGGTGCACTATGGCTGGGTTGGCTCAGTCTCCAGCTCCCCCTCCAGAGTGCTGGAGGTCTGAGTGGGAGTCGGGTCAGTCTCCACTTCACAGAGCACTGACTGTGGAGTGTGAATAACACTCTCACTCCCCTGCACTTAGCTCATTACACACACACACAGACACACACACACTCACACACGCGCACATGCAATCGCACACACACACCTGCATTGGGCTCGTTATACAAACATCCTCCGTGGCCTCCCTGTTTTGAATTATCATGATAAACATCTTCTGTTTTTTTTCATGTTGTGGTAGTGCATGCATATGATGTTTAACCCCAGGGAATTTTCAGGTCAAGATCATTTTGTTATTCAACTACTTAGTCAAAGATTACTCACCAGAAACTATGCATTAAGAAAGGATTTTAGATCCACTTGCCTTATATAAATGTTTAGGATTTTTGAAAGACTACAGTATTGTGTAGATATGAGTTGTTTTCTAAATGGAGGCTGAGTTTTCTAAATGTGTGTTTTTTTGGTAAGATCTCATGGCAAAATGCAAAAGACCTTTGACTTTTAGTTGTTTTTCTATAATCCTGAGAGATAAAAGCTGATAGTTTAACAGTGTTTTGGAGCTGTGTGTGTGTTTGTGTGTTTGTGTGTGTGTGGGTGGGTGCGCGCGTGTGTGTTCGTGTGTGTTTTGTGGTATGTCTCTGCAGATTGCACAGCACAATGCTGACAAATACACAAACACACATTGAGATACAGAGATAAACTCAGCAAAAAAAAAGAAACGTCCTCTCACTGTCAACTGCGTTTGTTTTCTGCAAACTTAACATGTGCAAATATTTGTATGAACATAACAAGACTCAACAACTGAGACATAAACTGAACAATTTCCACAGACATGTGACTAACAGAAAGGGAAAAATGTGTCCCTGAACAAAGGAGGGGTCAAAATCAAAAGTAACAGTCAGTATGTGGTGTGGCCACCAGCTGCATTAAGTACTGCAGTGCATCTCCTCCTCATGGACTGCACCAGATTTGCCAGTTCTTGCTGTGAGATGTTACCCCACTTCCCACGTTCTTCCCACAAGGCACCTGCAAGTTCCCGGACATTTCTGGGGAGAATGGCCCTAGCCCTTACCCTCCGATCTAACAGGTCCCAGATGTGCTCAATGGGATTGAGATCCGGGCTCTCCGCTGGCCATGGCAGAACACTGACATTCCTGTCTTGCAGGAAATCATGCACAGAATGAGCAGTACGGCTGGTGGCATTGTCATGCTGGAGGGTCATGTCAGTATGAGCCTGCAGGAAGGGTACCACATGAGGCAGAAGGAGTTCTTCCCTGTAACGCAGAGTGTTTAGATTGCCTGCAATGACAACAAGCTTAGTCCGATGATGCTGTGACACACCGCCCCAGACCGTGACTGACCCTCCACCTCCAAATCGATCCCGCTCAGAGTACAGGCGTCGATGTAAAACTCATTCTTTCGACGATAAAAGTGAATCTGACCATCAACCCTGGTGAGACAAAACCGCGACTCCTCAGTGAAGAGCCTTTTGCCAGTCCTGTCTGGTCCAGCAACGGTGGGTTTGTGCCCATAGGCGACGTTGTTTCCGGTGATGTCTGGTGAGGACCTGCCTTACAACAGTCCTACAAGCCCTCAGTCCGCCTCTCTCTGCCTATTGTGGACAGTCTGAGCACTGATGGAGGGATTGTGTGTTCCTGGTGTAACTCGGGCAGTTGTTGTTGCCATCCTGTACCTGTCCTGCAGGTGTGATGTTCGGATGTACCGATCCTGTGCAGTGTTGCTACATATGGTCTGCCACTGCGAGGACGATCAGCTGTCCGTCCTGTTTCCCTGCAACACTGTCTTAGGCGTCTCACAATTCGGACATTGCAATTTATTGCCCTGGCCACATCTACATCCTCATGCCTTCTTGCAGCATGCCTAAGGCACGTTCACGCAGATGAGCAGGGACCCTGGGCATCTTTCTTTTGATGTTTTTCAGAGTCAGTAGAAAGGCCTCTTTAGTGTCCTAAGTTTTCATAACTGTGACCTTAATTGCCTACCGTCTGTCAGTTGTTAGTGTCTTAACGACCGTTCCACAGGTGCATGTTCATTAATTGTTTAGGTTCATTGAACAAGCATGGGAAACAGTGTTTAAACCCTTTACAATGAAGATCTGTGAAGTTATTTGGATTTTACAAATTATCTTTGAAAGACAGGGTCCTGAAAAAGTTTTTTTTTTTTTTTCTGAGTATATTTACAAGGTTGAGGTCCATTTGTGTTTGTAACATTGAACTTGGATGGATCTCCTGTCTGCTGTGTGGTGTTGTATGTTTGTTGGAGCAGGACATTGGAATCTCTGGCCTTTGTGATTCGGGGAGGAGTGATTGATTTGATGCTGAGATGGAAATAATCATTTGAGTCTATTCCAGTGCAGACTTCCGCTGGCTTTTGTGATTTGTTGCACAGAATGCGAGAAAAAAGATTATCTGTATTAATTTGCCACCACACACACACACACACACACACACACACACCACACACAACACACCACAACACACACACACCACACAACACACAACACAACACACACAACCACACACACACACACACACACACACACACAAACAAACACACACACACCACACACACACCACACACACACACACACATTCCACACACTCTCACACACACACACACACACACACACACACACTGACCTCCTGATGTTCCGAGGTGTTAATTCCAACACGATGTCGTGTCCATTGCCATTTGTGTGTTTATTTAATTTGTTGGCTTTGTCCTCGGTGTATATAGTTTGGGATGTTGGTTTGTCCTCATTGTATTAGTTTGGGATGTTCGCTTTGCCCTCAGTGTATTAGGTTTGGGAATGCTACGCTTGCCCTTCCAGTGTATTAAGTTTAGGATGTTGGTCTTTGAAACCGCGTATTATAGTTATGAGTAGATCTCTGGCTTTAGGCTCTCGACAGATTGATACTCGCCTTTGGGAAGAGTTGGACGTTGTCGCTCAGGTGTAAGTGTTGGGATCGTGCTTATGTCCTCAGTGTCCTCGCGCTTTGTTGGGAGTGTGGGCTCTGTCACATCGGAGAATGTATTGTTATTGGCTCACTTGGCTTTCGTCCTCTCTATTAGATTTAGGAATGATCTCGCCGTCTTCTCCTCATAGAAAAATGCTCATCACTATGCGGAGTGTGTTTGGCGCTATATACGTCTCGCTCAGCATCGATAGCTTGAGTATCTAGGGATGTGGCTTTGTTCCGCATGCGTATCCGTTTTTAGTAGTAGAGCTCTTGCTTCCTAGTGTACTCTTGATATTGAATAGCTATAATGGCTATATATGCCTCTCTTTCTAGCGCTATTTCAGTTTAGGATGTGCTTTGATCCTCATGTGTTTAGTGTATTTAAGGTATAGAAAAGTGTGGTAGCTCTGTGTGTCGTCTATGCGTCCTCGCGAAAAGGAACACCAAGTGCCAAAACCCAGATGCAAGCACTCTCGAGACAACTGCTGAAATGACAAAACGACACTTTGGGAAATGATTAACGCATTGGGCAAAGCAAGAAAGCCAAAGGTTGCTTGCCTAATTAATAAATCCTCAGCGCTCCGTCCTTTTACTGAAAAAAAAATCTCCCATTTTATCTCGACTTTTTCTTGCACTCTCCTCTCTCGAGAGTTGCTGGTGATGGGAGTGATCGTTTGTAGGTACTTTGGTAACGTGACCTGGTGAGGTGTTGATACAGACATAAAGGTGATTGTTCATGAGGTCTGGTAAACGTACATAGTGAGTGTCA
>NW_019943360.1:115972-125544 GCF_002910315.2 Salvelinus sp. IW2-2015 | reverse complement strand
AGGAGAGAAGAGAGAGACAACGACAAGAAGAAAGAGAAACAAAAAGAAGAAAAAGAAGAAAGAAGAAAAAGGAAAAGGAGAGAAAAAGAGAAAAAGAAAAGAAAAAAAGAGAGAAAGAGAGAGAAAAAAAGAGAAAAGAAAAAGAGAGAAAAAGAAAAAGAGCAAAGAGAACTAGAAGAAAAGAAGAAACAGAGAGAAGAAAACAGAAGAAGAAAGAGAAAAGAAAAAAAAGAAGAAGAGAGAAGAAAAAAGAAAGAGATGAAGATAAAGAAAAGAAGAGCAACAAGGGAGAAAGATAAAAGAAAAGAGACAAAGAGAGAAGAGAAGGAAGAAAGAGAGAGAGAGAAGAAAGAGAGAAGAAGAGAGAAGAAAGAGAAGGAAAAGAGAAGAAGAGAAATAATAGTGAGAAGCAAGAAACAAAAGAATAATAAAGAAGAGAGAGAAAAAGAGAAAAATGCAGAGAGACAGAACGAGACAGAGGAGAGGAATAAAGAGCAAAGAGAAAATAAAGGAAGAAAGAAGAAGAAAAAAAAAAGAGAGAGAGAAAGAAAAAGAAAGAGAAGAAGTAAAAGAAAGAAGGAAGAAAGAATAGAGAGAAGAAGAAGAGATAGAGAGAAAAAGAGAAAGAGGAAGAAAAAAAAGAGAAGATAGAAAAGAAAGAAAAAGAGAGAAGAGAAAGGAATAAAGAGAAAGAAGAGGAGAAAGAAAAAAAGAGAAGAGAAACGAAGAGAAGAGGAGAGAAAGAAAGAAGAGAAGAAGAAGAGACGAATGAAAAATAGAAAAAGCAAGAAGAAAAAGAGAGAGAGAAAAGGAGAGAAAAAGAAAAAAAAAGAGACAGAAAAGAAGAAAAAAAGAAGAGAGATAGAGAAAAGAAAAAGAGAAAGACAAAGAGAGAAAAATAAGAAGAAACGAGAGTAAAAGTAAAAAAGAGAAAAGAGAAGAGAAAACAGAGAAAAGAAGAAAAAAGAAAAGAAAGAAAACAAAGAGAGAGTAAAGAAGAAGAAAGAAAGAGAGAGAACAAGAGAGCAAAAGAAAAGAGGAAAAGAGAGAGAATGAAGAAAAGAAGAGAGAAGAGAAAGAGAAAGAAGAAGAGAAATGAGAAAAAGAAAGAGAAGAACGAAAATAAAAGAAAAAAAGAAGAAAAGAAAGAAAGAGAGAAAAGAAAGAAGTAACAGAAAGAGAAAAAGATGAAAAAAGATAGGAGAGAGAAAAGAAGAAGAAGAAAAAAGAAAAAAAAAGAGGAAAAGGAAGAAAAAAGAAGAAGAAAAGACAAGAAAAGAGAAAAGAAGAGAGAAAAGAAGAAAAAGAGAAAGAGAGGAAAAGAGAAAAAAAAGAATAAGAAGAAGAAAGAAAAGAGAAGAGCAGCAAGGAAGAAGAAAGAGAAGAGAAGAAAAAGGAACGAGAGAAGAGAGAAAACGATGAGAAGAGAAGAAAGAAGAAAAAAAAGCAAGAAAAGAAAAAAAAGAAGAGAGAAGAGAAAGAGAAGAAAAGAAGAAAGAAAGAAAAGAAGAGAAAGAAGACAGAGACGAAGAAGAAAAGAGTAGAAAGAGAAGAAGAAAAAGAAAAAGAAAGAAAAACAGAAAGAAAGAGAAGATGAAAAAAAGAAGAAAAGATGTAACGAAAGACGACAGAAGAGAGAAAGAGAAACAGAGAGAAAAGAGGAAGCAAGCAAATCAGAAAAAAGAAGAAGAAAAGAAGAAGAGAAAAGAGAGAAAAAAGAAGAGACAAGAAAAGAAAGAGAATAGAAAGAGAGAAGAAAGCAAGAAGAAGGAGTGAGCAAGAAAAGAAAAGAAAGAAAGAGAAAAAAAAGAGAAAAAGAGAGAACGAAAAAAAGAAAGGAGAGAAGAAAAGAGAGAGAAGAGAAGAAAAAAGAGAAGAAACGAAGAAAGAAGCAGAAGAGAAAGGAGAAAGAAAAGAAGGAGAAGGATAGAAGAAAAAGAAAAGAAAAAAGAAGAAAAAAGAAAGAAAAAAGAGAGAAAATAAAACAAAAGAAGAAGAATAGAGAAAAAGAAAGAAAAAGAGGAAGAAAAAAGAAAAGAAGAAAAAGAAGAGAGAAGACAAGAATAAGAAGAAGACAAAAGAAGAAAGAAGAGAAAGAGAAAAAAAAAAGAGAGAAGAAGAAGAAGAAGAAGAGAGAGAAACAGAAAAAGGAGAGAAAGAAAAAGGAAAGAGAAAGAAAGAAAGAAAGGAAAGAAAAGAAGAAAGAAAAAAAGAGCAAGAGAGAGAAGAAGGAAAGAAAGATAAAAAAGAAGAAAAAAAGGAGAGAAGAAGAAGAAAAAAATAGAAAAGAAAAAGAAAGAAAAGAAGAGAAGAGAAGAGAAGAGAAAAAGGAAAAAGAAAAACAAAAGAAGGAGAAGGAGAAAAAGATGAGAGAAAAAGAGAAGAAAGGGAAGAAACGAAAAGAGAAAAAAAGACGAAGAGAGAAGAAGAAAAGAAGGAGAAAAAGAAATGTGCTGTGTGTTTGGTGGGTACAAAAAAAAAAAAAAAAAAAAAAGAAAACAGTAACGGAAGAGATGTTTCTGTGTTGGTTTAACGGGAGTCTGTGGGTAAAGTAACGGAAGAGCATGTGCAAAGAAAAATGTAATGTAAGTAAGAAAGAGTGGACAAAAGAACAGATGTTGCTGTGTGTTTGGTGTTGTAAAGTAACGGGAGAGATGTTGCTGTGTGTTTGGTGTGGGTAAAGTAACGGGAGAGATGTTGCTGTGTGTTTGGTGTAAAGTAACCGGAGAGATGTTCTGTGTGTTTGGTTTGTAAAGTAACGGAGAGATATGTTTCTGTGTGTTTGGTGGGTAAAGTAACGCGGATAGATGTTGCTGTGTGTTTGGTGGGGTAAAGTAATGGAAGAGATGTTTCTGTGTGTTTGGTGTTGTAAAGTAACGGGAGAGATGTTTCTGTGTGTTTGGTGGGTAAAGTAACAGGAGAGATGTTGCTGTGTGTTTTGGTGGTGGTAAAGTAGACGGAGAGATGTTTCTGTGTGTTGTGGGGTAAAGTAACGGAGAGAGATGTTTCTGTGTGTTTGGTGGGTAAAGTAATGGAAGAGATGTTTCTGTGTGTTTGTGGGGTAAAGTAACGGGAGAGATGTTTCTGTGTGTTTGGTGGGGTAAAGTAACGGGAGAGATGTTTCTGGTGTTTGGTGGGGTAAACAGAACGTGTAAAGGAGAGATGTAAATCAGAACTTCAAAGTAAGAAGAGATGTTTCTGTGTGTTTGGTGGGGTAAAGTAACGGAGAGATGTTTCTGTGTGTTTGGTGGGGTAAAGTAATGGAAGAGATGTTTCTTCGTGTGTTTGGTGGGGTAAAGTAAGCAGGAGAGGATGTTTCTGTGTGTTTGGTGGGGTAAAGTAACAGAGAGATGTTTCTGTGTGTTGGTGTAAAGTACGGGAAGATGTTTCTGTGGTTTGTGGGTGAAAGTAACAGGAGAGATGTTTCTGTGTGTTTGGTGGGGTAAAGTTAACAGGAGAGATGTTTCTGTGTGTTTGGTGGGAAGTAACGGATACTAGTAGATGTTTCTGTGTGTTTGGTGGGGTAAAGTAACGGATAGATGTTTTGGTGTTTGGTGGGGATACGTAATTTCGTGTGGAGAGATGTTCTGTGTGTTTGGTGGGTAACAAAGTCGTAACAAGGTAACGTGGCATGGTGATTGTTCATTCGAGAGAAAAGAAAGAAACCAGCCAAGCTAAGGAATGCAACAAATGTTCAGTATGGGATCAGTCTGTTCCCATTGGCAATACAATCACAGGGATCGTCTGTTCCCATGGCAATACAATCACATGGGATTAGTCTGTTCCCATGGCAGTACAATCACATGGGATGAGTCTGTTCCCATGGCAGTACAAACACAAGGATCAGTAAGTTACCATGCCAGTACAATCACATGTGATCAGCTGTTCCCATGGCATTACAAACACAGGAATCAGTAAGTTACCATGGCATCACAATCCCAGGGATCAGCTGTAGATAAAGGACAGAATGATGGTAGGAGTAGATTAGTGTTTGAGGATGACCTGAATGTCAAATTCTTATATCTCACTCTGATGCTGAGAGTTTAAGTTATGCTGAGTTGGAAAGTGTTTGAATGTTGGAAACACTTAATTTGCAGCCCCTTCTTGGGCAAGCTAAATCATGCTCACACCTCTGTCGCTCTCTTCCTACCCATTCCGTCCTGATCCCTCTTTCTCTTTGCCTGCCTGTTTCACTGTCTGTCTGTCAGTGAGTGTTGGTAGAACAACAGTGGAAAAATCACTACTCTGACCAGAGACTGAGTTGTCCAGAGGACGAAAGCAAGACTGTGACCAGAGCTTGAGTGTCCAGAGGGATAGAAGCAGCAAGACCTGACCAGAGCTTGTTGTCAGAGGGATAGAAGCAGCAAGACCATGACCAGAGCTTGAGTGTCAGAGGATAGAAGCGCAGACTGTGACCAGAGTTGAGTTGTCCAGAGGAACATAAGCAGCAAGACTGTGACCAGAGCTTGAGTTGTCCAGAGGACAGAAGCAGCAGACTGTGACAGAGCTGAGTTGTCCAGAGGGACATAAGCAGCAGACTGTACAGAGCTTGAGTTGTCCAGAGGACAGAAGCAGCAAGACTGTACCAGAGCTGAGTTGTCCAGAGGACATAAGCAGCAAGACTGTACATGCTTTTCACTGGTCACTGCTAAATCTGTCTGCGCTGTCGTATTTCTTCTTGTCCTTTCCATTGTAACTGTGTCTGCTTTGTGTATCTGAAGATATCATGTTTATTGTGTGTTTGGTGTTGTAAAGTAACGGAGAGATGTTGCTGTGTGTCTTGGTGGGTAAAGTAACAGGAAGATGTTGCTGTGTGTTGGTGGGGTAAAGTAACGGAAGAGATGTTTCTGTGTGTTTGGTGGGGTAAAGTAACGGAAGAGATGTTTCTGTGTGTTTGGTGGGGTAAAGTAACAGAGAGATGTTTCTGTTGGTTTGGTGGTGAAAGTAACGGAGAGATGTTTCTGTGTGTTTTGGTGGGGTAAAGAACAGGAGAGATGTTTCGTGTGTTTGGTGGGGTAAAGTAACGGATAGATGTTTCTGTGTGTTTTGGTGGTAAAGTAACAGGAGAGATGTTTCTGTGTGTTTGGTGTGGTAAAGTAACGGAAGAGATGTTTTGTGTGTTTGGTGGGTAAAGTAACAGGAGAGATGTTTCTGTGTGTTTTGTGGGTAAAGTAACAGGAGAGATGTTTCTGGTGTTGGTGGGTAAAGTAACAGGAGAGATGTTTCTGTGTGTTTGGTGGGGTAAAGTAACAGGAGAGATGTTTCTGTGTGTTTGGTGGGTGTAAAGTAACGGTAGAGATGTTTCTGTGTGTTTGGTCGGGGTAAAGTAACAGGTAGAATGTTTCTGTGTGTTTAGTGGGGTAAAGTAACAGGAAGATGTTTCTGTTGGTTGGTTTAGTACGGAAGAGATGTTCTGTGTTTGGTTGTAAAGTAACGGAAGAGATTTCTGTTGTTTGTGGTAAAGTAAGATAGATTTCTGTTGGTTGGTGTTAAAGTAACGGAGAGAGTTTCTGTGTTGTTGGTGGGGTAAGTAACGGTAGAAGAGTTTCTGTTGTTTTGGTGGTCTAAAGTAAGCGAGAAAGAGATGTTTCTTTGGTTGGTGGGTAAAGTAACGAAAGAGTTTCTTGTTGGTGGGTAAATAGCAAGAAGTACACAGTGTCACAATGCAAAGGCACAATGATGACTTAAAGATAATCAATAGGAAATAAACTATTTGTTGGATTAAGTTTTATACGATGATTTACAGTCCTTTTTTGGCAGATTATACAGTAGTGTGGTCGTAGTGTAGGTGTGTTTGTGTGTGTGTGTTGTGTGTGTGATGTGGTGTGTGTTGTGTGTGTGTGTTGTTGTGTGTGTGTGTGGTGTGTGTGTGTGTGTGTGTGTGTGTGTGTGTGGTGTGTGTGGTGTGTGTGTGTTGTGTGTGTTGTGTGTGTACCTACAGTTGAATCGGAAGTTTACATGCACTTAGGTTGGATCATTAAAACTCGTTTTTCAACCACTCCACAAATGTTTGTTAACAAACTACAGTTTTGGCAATCGTTAGGACATCTACTTTGTGCATGACACAAGTCTTTTTTCCAACAATTGTTTACAGACAGATTATTTCACTTATAATTCACTGTGTCATAATTCCAGTGGGTCAGAAGTTTACATACAATAAGTTGACTGTGCCTTTAAAACTCATGGGACAGCGGGCAGCATTTCACTTTGAACGAATTGGTGTCCAAACGGAACTTCCTCTACTCTGTCCAGAAGCTAATAATGCATATTATTATTATGTTGTATAGAAAACACTCTGAAGTTTCTAAAACTGTTTGAATTTCTGTGGTATAACAGAAATCATATGGCAGACAAAAACCTGAGAAAACCAAACAGGAAGTGAGAACTCGATTTTTCAAAACAGGGCCAAATGATACCCTTTATTATGGATTAGTAAACACTTCCTAGGGCTTCCACTAGATGTCACCGCCTTTAGATTCTCGTTATATGATTCTACATAAAGGAGGGGCTCATAGGAGCATTTTACTGAGTGGTCTTCAGAAATTCTCAGTCTCATTTTGCGCGCTCACAGAGAGAGAGTGCTCTCGTTCCAATGCTCTTTCTTCAGACAATGAAATTCTCCGGTTGATCCTTATTGATGTTTTAATGTTAATGTGTGAAAGTTAAATATTTCAAAAATATTATTTGAATTTCCCGCGCTGCTTTTCAGTGGAATGTTGGGGGCGGGGTTCCGCTTGGCGGAACGTCTGTCCTAGACAGTTTAATAAACAGCTTGGGAAATTCCATTAAATGATGTCATGGCTTTAGAAGCTTATGAGCTAATTGACAAAATTTGGAGTCAAACTGGAGTTGTACCTGTGCAAGTATTTCAAGGCCTACCTTCAAACTCAGTTGCTCTTTTGCTTGACATCATGGAAAATCCAAAGAAATCAGCTAAGACCATGGTAGACCTCCACAAGTTTGTTCATCCTTGGGAGCAATTTCCAAACATCTGAAGGTACTACGTTCATCTGTACAAAAACGTTAGTATTAACTATAAAACACCATGGGACACACGCAACTGTTCATACCGCTTAGGAAGGAGACGCCTTCTGTCCTAGAAATGAACGTACTTTGGTGTGAAAAGTGCAAATCAATCCCAGAAACAACAGCAAAGGACTTTGTGAAGATGCTGGATGAAACAGGTACAAAAGTATCTATATCCACAGAATAACGAGTTCTATATCGACATAACCTGAAAGGCCTCAGCAAGGAAGAAGCCATTGCTCCAAAACGGCCATAAAGATGCAGACTACGTTTTGCACTGCACATGGGGAAAAGATCGTACTTTTGGAGAAATGTCCTATGGTCTAATGAAACAAAGATAGGACTGTTTGGCTAAAATGATCATTATATATTTTGAAGGAAAAAGGGGGAGGCTTGCAAGCCGAGAACCCATCCCAACCGTGAAGCACGGGGTGGCAGCATCATGTTGTGTCGGTGCTTTGCTGCAGGAGGGACTGAAGCACCTCACAAAATAGATGGCATCATGAGGTTGGAAAATGATGTGGATATATTTAGGCAACATCTCAAGACAATAGTCAGAAGTTAAAGCTTGGTCGCAAATGGGTCTTCCAAACTGGACAATGACCCAAGCATACTTCCAAATTTTGGCAAAATGGCTTAAGACAAACAAAGTCAAGGTATTGGAGTGGCCATCACAAAGCCTGACTCAATCCATAGAAAATGTGTGGCAGAACTGAAGAAGCGTGTGTGAGCATGGAGGCCTACAATCGCTGACTCGTTACACCAGCCTCTCAGCTCTGTCAAGAGGAATGGGCCAACATTCACCCAACATATTGTGGGAAGCTTGTGGAAGGCTACCCGAAACGTTTGACCCAAGTTAAACAATTTAAAGGCATTTCTACCAGATACTARTTGAGTGTATGTAAGCTTCTGACCCACTGGGAATGTGATGAAATAAATAAAAGCTGAAATAAATAATTCTCTCCACTATTATTCTGACATTTCACATTCTTAAAATAAAGTGGTGATCCTAACTGACGTAAAACAGATMATTTTTACTAGGATTAAATGTCAKGAATTGTGAAAAACTGAGTTTAAATGTATTTGGCTAAGAYGTACGCAAACCTCCGACTTCGACTGTGTATTCACTGTTTATTTACTGTATCTATAGGTGTATTTAAACAAATAATTTCTTCATACAGAACTATTTATGGTATGTGGTGGGGATGATGTTGACTAGTCTGAGTGAGAAATCCATTTATCTATTCATCTCTTTTACTTGTTATGTATGTATTTTTCTGTAACAGATGGTCTGAGATCTTTAAATGCCATAGCCTTTTATTTGGGCCATAACCAGTCTGGATCGTTTCTCAAAAAGTCATACACACACACACATAGACACACACACACACACACACACATACACATTAACACACACACAGTTTTGGACCGTTCCTTCCTGTGTGACCTTTTAAAAGTGACTCGGCATAAGATGGCTGCCGGCTYCCACCTCAGAGTGTGTGTGTGCATCGGTGTGTGTGGAGGTTGAAGATAGGCCGTTGGCATTACGCGTGACGGTGTGCCCTCGTTTTTGAAAAAGTTTTCCAACAAGAGAGAACATTGTCTGTGGTGGGACTTATGCATTGTGGATCCTGGCATCAAGAGAGAGAGACAGAGAGAGWYGAGACAGAGAAAGAGAGACAGAGAGACAGAGGGRGAGAGAGGTAAACTATGAATGAGTGTGTATTGAGTTGTCTGCGTGATACAGAAGGATCGGTTTTAACTTCTTATGGCTGGCCTGCTACTTAGTCCCAGTTGCTAATATATGCATATTGTTAGTAGATTTGGATAGAAAACACTCTGAAGTTTCTAAAACTGTTGTAATGATGTCTGTGAGTATAACAACGGAAAAAGCAAAGCATGCAATAATCTGAGTACGGCACTCAGAGCCCAATCAAGACAAAAAGATACCGCCATATTGTGCGTCAACGAAGTGAGAAACATTATAACATTCACTTACCTTTGATGATCTTCATCAGATGCACTCCCAGGATCCCAGTTCACAATAAATTTTTTTTGTTCGATAATGTCCATAATTTTGTCCAAATAGCTAATTTAGCGCATTTTGTAAACAAAAATCAAGTCACGAAGTGCTTCACTAGGAGGAGATGAAATGTCAAAAAGTTCCTTACAGTCCGTAGAAACATGTCAACGTGTATGAATCCATCTTTAGGATGTTTTTAAACAGAAATATTCAATAATGTTCCAACCGGAGAATTCCTTTCTTCTTAGAAAAGCAATGGAACAGAGCTCGCTCTCACGTAAACGAGCGTCACGAGCTCAAAGCATTCTGCAGACCTCTGACTCATTCCCCAATCATTCGCCCTACTTTCACAGTAGAAGCATCAAACAGGTTCTATAGACTGTTGACATCTAGTGGAAGCTAGGAAGTGCAAACATGACCCCATATTCCACTGTATCTTCAATAGGAATGATTGAAAAAGACCAACCTTGATTTCCCACTTCCTGGTTGGATTGTTTCCAGTTCTTGCCTGCCATATGAGTTG